>NW_028134348.1:0-67894 GCF_964662115.1 Mustela nivalis | reverse complement strand
AACAGGCCCCTAAGCACTAATCAGATCCATTGCTTTGGTTTCCAGGCATCTCTCCTCAGAGGCCTGGATTTCAAAAGCAGCATATAGCTGTTTCTTGACTCACCCATCAGAAAACATCTCATCTACACATGGGAACTTGCACGTTGGAGCTGTGTCAAAGCCTCTGTTTAGGAGAACCTTTTAGGGCCCCAGTGCCACCGCTTCATTCCAAGGTCTCCATAGACACAAAAGCACGTTAGGACCCATCCCCAGGGGTGTCCATTTCAACTCAGCGTCCTCGGTTGCTCCCCACAGATCCAGGAGATCTAACCTGTCTTGTTGCTAGGAGACAATTGGAATGCGAGGTGGGCTACCCAGCCATCCATCCTTAGAACCCTGCTCAGAATCATTGGCCTGGAGCCAAACAACAGGTCTCAATTGTCCTGCAGAAGACTCTCTGCAGTTTGGAGCTTCTCACAACTCCCATCGTGGGAAAACCCCCATGGCCTCGTGATGCCCCTCCCATTAATGAAGGGGCCATCAGGGACAGAAACTCCAACCTGAGCAACCGTCTGATCCTCGCCCTGACTTCAGATGCACGAGATCTCGATTCAGGTCTGTAGATTGTGCGTGCCATGGCCTCACCCAGAAACCTAAGCCTAGCTTGTGTTCTCAGACTTTTGTCGTCAGACTACTGGCCCACAAGCCCTCCAGTTTGGCAATCCAGAACTACAATGCAGCACTCTGCCGGCCCTCCAGAAGAAAAACATTGTCCTCTGGAGCTACCCAGTAATCCCAAATGAGGATCAACCTGCACCGACCTTGGCTGTACCCAAATACATAGGCTGACCAGGGCACTAATGCCCTTTCTGACACAGCCTGAGCCTGGACCCCATGGCCCCTCCCAGACAGCTGGCCGCACACTGAGCACATCGAGCCGCCATGGCCTTAGGTCGTCATCTCTTCCCAACATCAGTTTTCAGGTTTCAGAATTTAGACCTTATCTCCAATCACTGCCCAGGGTTGAAGGTGATGCAGAAATCAGAACTCCTTCCCCATGGCAAGAAACCTTGTGGTTGGCATGTTGTCCAACGTTCAGTGTAGTTGAAACCAGTGTGGCCCATGAGGCCCCGCCCATGCTCGCGGGCCACATTGGTCATAAACACACATTGTGACGCTCAAGCTGAGCCCAGTCCTCAAGTAAGGCCACTCAGTGACTGGATGAAGAGATATCATATTGGGCTTGCCATGCCCCTAAGCCACAATTTTTAACCATAGTTCGGGTTGTCCCTTCAGTCTTCCCCACGGCTTGGCTTTGGAATTCCTCTTTTGGTGGTACACCTGAGGTAACAAAACTGAAATGAGTCCTCCCATCCCACAGATTGACGAAAAGCAATTGGGAATCGGGCCAAATCCTCAGAGAGGAAGATTCGTCTATGGCCCATGAGGCGTCCCCGACATTCCACGGCCATCGCTGATACAAAATCCAGAGACAAAAGCCTGAGCAAGTGCCTCAGACTCAAACATTCTTCATATCCTGAAGAGTTCATCTCATGGTTTGTAGATCGGGCCTGCCATACCTACGTCCCCAAACCTAAGCTGAGTTTGTGTTTTCAGACTTCTGTCCTCAAAGTCTTGGGCCACACACCCTCCAGGCTGGGCCCCTGGAGCCACACATTAGGACTGTGCCTACCAATCCATGGGAATTCTGCCCATTCCATGGTCCAAAATCGTACAAATTAGGAGAAATCTCCAAAGTCCCTGAGGCCATCCCAATAGTGTAGGTCGCCCGGAACAAACATGGGCTGTCTGACCCCATCTGATAATCGACCTCCACTCATACCATAGATGGATGTCCCCAGAGGAGAAGATTGAACCAGACAGGACCCTAGGCCCTAATAGGATCCATTGCTTTGGGTTACGGGCATGTGTCCTCAAAAGCCTGATTCCAATACGAGCATAGGGGTTTTCCTGAGGCACCCATCAGAACTCATCTCGTCTCCACAAGGAAACCTGCGCATGGGAGCCATGTCCAAAGCTTAGGAGAGTACTTCAGGGTCCCGGTGCCACCGCCCCATTCCAAGGCCCTCATGGACACAAAAACACATTAGGACCCATCCTCAGGAAAGTCCATTTCAACTCAGCCACCCCGGTTGCTCCCGCAGAGCCATCAGATCTAAACTGTCTTGTTGCTAGGAGACAATTGGAATGCGAGGCGGGCTTCCCAGGCATCCATCCGCAAACGGTGCCCTGGAGTCATTCCATATGGGATGTCCTGGAGCTGTCCAACAGGTCTCAATTGGCCCGCAGAAGGAATCCATGAAGGGGGCATCCCACAACTCCCAACGTGGGAAAACCTCAATGGCCTCGAGTTTCCGCTTACTTCATGAAGCGGCCGTCATACTCAGAAACTCCAAACTGAGCCAACGTCTGATCCTCGCCCTGACTTCAAATGCATGAGATATTGGTTCAGATTTGCAGGGGGTACCTGCCGTGCCCTCGCCCTGAAACCCAAGTCTAGCTTGTCTTCTCAGACTTCCGTCCTCACACTCCTGGCCCCGAAGCCCTCAAGTTTGGCAATTCCGGACCCACAATGCAGCACTCTGCCTGCCCTATAGAAAAAAAATGATTGCCTCATGAGCTGCCCAGGCACCTTAAATGAGGGTAAATCTACACAGCACTCGACTTTACCCAAGTTATATAGTCTAACCTGGGCACTAATGCACTGTCGAACACAACCTGAGCCCGGACCTCCTGACTAACACCCAGAAAGCTGACCGCACACTGAGCACATAAAACCCGCCATGGCCTTAGGTCATCATCTCTTCCCTACCTCAGTTTTCAGGCTTCAGAACCGAGACCTTATCTCCAATCACTGCCCAAGGGTGAGTGTGATGCAGAAATCAGAACTCCTCCTTACCCATGGCAAGAACCCTGTGGTTGTCACGTTGTCCAACGTTCAGTGTAGGAGAAACCAGCATTCACCCTGAGGCCCCGCCCATTCTTGAGTGCGACGAGGGCATACACACGCATTGTGACCCTCAGCATGAGTCCTGTCCTCTAGTAAGTCCTCTCAGTTGCTGGACCATTAGATGTCATAATGGGCTTGACATGTCCCGAGGCCCCAATTTTTAACCAGATTTCTGATTGTCCAGTCGCCCCTCCCCAGGGCTCTACTCTGGAATCCCTCATTTGGTGGGACACCTGAGGTTAAAAAAGAAAACAACAACAACAACAACAACAAAACGGACTTCTTCCAGCCCACAGAATGACCCCAAACTCTTTGGACAGGGCCAAACCACCAGAGAGTAAGACTCGTCCATTTCCCATGAAGTCACCCAAATTCCACGATCATGAGTGACACGATATCCAGAGACAAAAACTTGAGCAGGAGCCTCACACTCGCCCTTCTTTCAAATCCCGAAGAGTTCTCCTCATGGTCTGTAGGTCAGTCCTGCCATACCTATGACCCGAAACATAAGCCGAGTTTGTGTTTTCAGACAACTGTCCAAACAGCCCTGGCCTACACACCCTACAGGCTCAGGCCCCTGGAGCCAAACCTGAGGACTGTACTTGCCCTCTCCAAGGGAATTGTGTGTGCCCATTCCAATGGCCACAACCCTTCTAATAGGATAAACCTCCAAAGTCCCTGATCCATCTCAATAGTGGTGGCTTCCCAGGAAAAAACAGGGGCAATCTGAGCCCAACTGAGCACCTACCTGCACTCAGACCCATAGACAGATGTCCCCAGAGGTAAAAAGGAAAGAACAGGCCCCTAGGCCCTAATCGGATCCATTGCTTTTGTTTCCAGTCATCTCTCCTCAGAGGCCTGGATTTCAAAAGCAGCATATAGCTGTTTCTACACTCACCCATCAGAAAACATCTCATCTACACATGGGAAACTTGCACGTTGGAGCTGTGTCAAAGCCTCTGTTTAGGAGAACCCTTTAGGGCCCCAGTGCCACCGCTTCATTCCAAGGTCTCCATAGACACAAAAGCACATTAGGACCCATCCCCAGGTGTGTCCATTTCAACTCAGCGTCCTCGGTTGCTCCCCACAGATCCAGGAGATCTAACCTGTCTTGTTGCTAGGAGACAATTGGAATGCGAGGTGGGCTACCCAGCCATCCATCCTTAGAACCCTGCTCAGAATCATTGGCCTGGAGCCATACAACAGGTCTCAATTGTCCTGCAGAAGACTCTCTGCAGTTTGGAGCTTCTCACAACTCCCATCGTGGGAAAACCCCGATGGCCTCCAGATGCCCACCCCATTCATGAAGGGGCCATCAGGGGCAGAAACTCCAACCTGAGCAATCGTCTGAACCTCGCCCTGACTTCAGATGCACGAGATCTCGATTCAGGGCTGTAGATTGTGCCTGCCATGGCCTCACCCAGAAACCTAAGCCTAGCTTGTGTTCTCAGACTTTTGTCGTCAGAGTACTGGCCCACAAGCCCTCCAGTTTGGCAATCCAGAACTACAATGCAGCACTCTGCCTGCCCTCCAGAAGAAAAAACATTGTCCTCTGGGGCTACCCAGTAACCCCAAATGAGGATCAACCTGCACCGAACTTGGCTGTACCCCAAATACATAGGCTGACCAGGGCACTAATGTCCTTTCTGACACAGGCTGAGCCTGGACCTCCTGACCCCTCCCAGACAGCTTGCCGCACACTGAGCACATCGAGCCGCCATGGCCTTAGGTCGTCATCTCTTCCCAACCTCGGTTTTCAGGTTTCAGAACGTAGACCTTATCTCCAATCACTGCCCAGGGTTGAAGGTGATGCAGAAATCAGAACTCCTTCCCCATGGCAAGAAACCCTTTGTTGGCATGTTGTCCAACGTTCAGTGTAGTTGAAACCAGTGTGGCCCTTGAGGCCCCGCCCATGCTCGCGGGCCACATTGGTCACAAACACACATTGTGACCCTCTGGCTGAGCCGAGTCCTCAAGTAAGGCCACTCAGTGGCTGGATGAAGAGATAGCATATTGGGCTTGCCATGCCCCTAGGCCCCAATTTTTAACCATAGTTCGGGTTGTCACTTCAGTCTTCCCCACGGCTTGGCTTTGGAATTCCTCTTTTGGTGGGACACCTGAGGTAACAAAACTGAAATGAGTCCTCCCATCCCACAGATTGACGAAAAGCAATTGGGAATCGGGCCAAATCCTCAGAGAGGAAGATTCGTCCATGGCCCATGAGGCCTCCCCGACATTCCACGGCCATCGCTGATACAAAATCCAGAGACAAAAACCTGAGCAAGCGCCTCAGACTCGCACTTTCTTCATAACCTGAAGAGTTCTTCTCATGGTTTGTAGATCGGGCCTGCCATACCTATGTCCCCAAACCTAAGCTGAGTTTGTGTTTTCAGACTTCTGTCCTCAAAGTCCAGGGCCACACACCCTCCAGGCTGGGGCCCCTGGAGCCACACATTAGGACTGAGCCTACCAATCCATGGGAATTCTGCCCATTCTATTGTCCAAAATCGTACAAATTAGGAGAAACCTCCAAAGTCCCTGAGGCCATCCCAATCGTGTAGGTCGCCCGGAACAAACAAGGGCTGTCTGACACCAGCTGATAATCTACCTCCACTCATACCATAAATGGATGTCCCCAGAGGAGAAGATTGAACCAGACAGGACCCTAGGCCATAATAGGATCCATTGCCTTGGTTTACAGGCATGTCTCCTCAAAAGCCTGATTCCAATACGAGCATAGGGGTTTTGCTGAGGCACCCAGCAGAACTCATCTCGTCTCCACAAGGAAACCTGTGCATGGGAGCCATGTCCAAAGCATAGGAGAGTACTTCAGGGTCCCGGTGCCACCGCCCCATTCCAAGGCCCTCATGGACACAAAAACACATTAGGACCCATCCTCAGGAAAGTCCATTTCAACTCAGCCACCCCGGTTGCTCCCGCAGAACCATCAGATCTAAACTGTCTTGTTGCTAGGAGACAATTGGAATGCGAGGCTGGCCTCCCAGGCATCCATCCTCGAACGGTGCTCTGGAGTCATTCCATATGGAATGTCCTGAAGCTGTCCAACAGGTCTCAATTGTCCCGCAGAAGGAATCTTTGTAGGGGGCATCCCACAACTCCCAACGTGGGAAAACCTCAATGGCCTCGAGATTCCGCTCCCTTCATGAAGCGGCCGTCATGCACGGAAACTCCAACCTGAGCCAACGTCTGATCCTCGCCCTGACTTCAGATGCATGAGTATTGGTTCAGATCTGCAGGGGGTACCTGCCGTGCCCTCGCCCTGAAACCCAAGTCTAGCTTGTCTTCTCAGACTTCCGTCCTTACACTCCTGACCCCGAAGCCCTCAAGTTTGGCAATTCCGGACCCACAATGCAGCACTCTGCCTGCCCTCTAGAAAAAAATTATTGCCTCATCAGCTGCCCAGGCACCTTCAATGAGGATAAACCTCCACAGCACTCGACTTCACCCAAATTATACAGTCTAACCTGGGCACTAATGCACTGTCGGACACAACCTGAGCCCGGACCTCTTGACCAACACCCGGAAAGCAGACCGCACACTGAGCACATAAGACCGGCCATGGCCTTAGGTCATCATCTTTTCCCTACCTCAGTTTTCAGGCCTCAGAACAGAGACTTTATCTCCAATCACTGCCCAGGGGTGAGTGTGATGCAGAAATCAGAACACCCCCTTACCCATGGTAAGAAACCTTGTGGTTGGCACGTTGTCCAACGTTCAGTGTAGGAGAAATCAGCATTCACCCTGAGGCCCTGCCCATTCTTGAGTGCGACAAGGGCATAAACACGCATTGTGACTCTCAACATGAGTCCTGTCCTCTAGTAAGTCCTCTCAGTGACTGGACCATTAGATGTCATAATGGGCTTGATATGTCCCTAGGCCTCAATTTTTAACCAGATTTCTGATTGTCCAATCACCACCCCCCCAGGGCTCTACTCTGGAATCCCTCATTTGGTGGGACACCTGAGGTTAAAAAGAAAACAACATCAAAAAAAAAAAAAAAACGGACTTCTTCCATCCCACAGAGTGACCCCAAAAGCTTTGGACTGGGCCAAACCACCAGGGAGTAAGACTCGTCCATTTCCCATGAAGTCACCCAGAAATTTCACGACCATGAGTGACACGATATCCAGAGACAAAAACTTGAGCAAGAGCCTCACACTCGCACTTTTCTCAAATCCCGAAAATTCTCCTCATGGTCTGTAGATAAGTCCTGCCAACCTATGACCTGAAACATAAGCCAAGTTTGTGTTTTCAGACAACTGTCCAAACAGCCCTGGCCTACACAACCTACAGGCTCAGGCCCCTGGAGCCAAACCTGAGGACTGTACTTGCCCTCTCCAAGGGAATTGTGTGTGCCCATTCCAATGGCCACATCCCTTCTAAAAGGATAAACCTCCAAAGTCCCTGATCCATGTCATTAGTGGTGGCTTCCCAGGTAAAACAGGGGCAATCTGAGCCCATCTGAGCACCTACCTGTACTCAGACCCATAGACAGATGTCCCCAGAGGTAAAAAGGAAAGAACAGGCCCCTAGGCACTAATCATATCCATTGCTTTAGTTTCCAGGCATCTCTCCTCAGAGGCCTGGATTTCAAAACCAGCATATGGCTGTTTCTTGACTCACCCATCACAAAACATCTCATCTACCCATGGGAAACTTGCACGTTGGAGCTGTGTCAAAGCCTCTGTTTAGGAGAACACTTCAGGGCCCCAGTGCCACCGCTTTATTCCAAGGTCTCCATCGACACAAAAGCACATTAGGACCCATCCATAGGAGAGTCCATTTCAACTCAGCCTCCTCGGTTGCTCCCCCAGATCCAGCAGATCTAACCTGTCTTGTTTCTAGGAGACAATTGGAATGCGAGGTGGGCTACCCAGCCATGCATCCTTAGAACCCTGCTCAGAATCATTGGCCTGGAGCCAAACAACAGGTCTCAATTGTCCTGCAGAAGACACTTTGCAGTTTGGAGCTTCTCACAAATCCCATCGTGGGAAAACCCCTTTGGCCTCGTGATGCCACCCTTCGTGAAAGGTCCATCAGGGACAGAAACACCAACTTGAGCGATCGTCTGATCTGCGCCGTGACTTCAGATGCACGAGATCTCAATTCAGGTCTGTAGATTGTGCCATCGCTGATACAAAATCCAGAGACAAAAACCTGAGCAAGCGCCTCAGACTCGCACTTTCTTCATAACCTGAAGAGTTCTTCTCATGGTTTGTAGATCGGGCCTGCCATACCTACGTCCCCAAACCTAAGCTGAGTTTGTGTTTTCAGACTTCTGTCCTCAAAGTCCAGGGCCACACACCCTCCAGGCTGGGGCCCCTGGAGCCACACATTAGGACTGAGCCTACCAATCCATGGGAATTCTGCCCATTCTATTGTCCAAAATCGTACAAATTAGGAGAAACCTCCAAAGTCCCTGAGGCCATCCCAATCGTGTAGGTCGCCCGGAACAAACAAGGGCTGTCTGACACCAGCTGATAATCTACCTCCACTCATACCATAAATGGATGTCCCCAGAGGAGAAGATTGAACCAGACAGGACCCTAGGCCATAATAGGATCCATTGCCTTGGTTTACAGGCATGTCTCCTCAAAAGCCTGATTCCAATACGAGCATAGGGGTTTTGCTGAGGCACCCAGCAGAACTCATCTCGTCTCCACAAGGAAACCTGTGCATGGGAGCCATGTCCAAAGCATAGGAGAGTACTTCAGGGTCCCGGTGCCACCGCCCCATTCCAAGGCCCTCATGGACACAAAAACACATGAGGACCCATCCTCAGGAAAGTCCATTTCAACTCAGCCACCCCGGTTGCTCCCGCAGAACCATCAGATCTAAACTGTCTTGTTGCTAGGAGACAATTGGAATGCGAGGCTGGCCTCCCAGGCATCCATCCTCGAACGGTGCTCTGGAGTCATTCCATATGGAATGTCCTGAAGCTGTCCAACAGGTCTCAATTGTCCCGCAGAAGGAATCTTTGTAGGGGGCATCCCACAACTCCCAACGTGGGAAAACCTCAATGGCCTCGAGATTCCGCTCCCTTCATGAAGCGGCCGTCATGCACGGAAACTCCAACCTGAGCCAACGTCTGATCCTCGCCCTGACTTCAGATGCATGAGTATTGGTTCAGATCTGCAGGGGGTACCTGCCGTGCCCTCGCCCTGAAACCCAAGTCTAGCTTGTCTTCTCAGACTTCCGTCCTTACACTCCTGACCCCGAAGCCCTCAAGTTTGGCAATTCCGGACCCACAATGCAGCACTCTGCCTGCCCTCTAGAAAAAAATTATTGCCTCATGAGCTGCCCAGGCACCTTCAATGAGGATAAACCTCCACAGCACTCGACTTCACCCAAATTATACAGTCTAACCTGGGCACTAATGCACTGTCGGACACAACCTGAGCCCGGACCTCTTGACCAACACCCGGAAAGCAGACCGCACACTGAGCACATAAGACCGGCCATGGCCTTAGGTCATCATCTTTTCCCTACCTCAGTTTTCAGGCCTCAGAACAGAGACTTTATCTCCAATCACTGCCCAGGGGTGAGTGTGATGCAGAAATCAGAACACCCCCTTACCCATGGTAAGAAACCTTGTGGTTGGCACGTTGTCCAACGTTCAGTGTAGGAGAAACCAGCATTCACCCTGAGGCCCCGCCCATTCTTGAGTGCGACAAGGGCATAAACACGCATTGTGACTCTCAACATGAGTCCTGTCCTCTAGTAAGTCCTCTCAGTGACTGGACCATTAGATGTCATAATGGGCTTGATATGTCCCTAGGCCTCAATTTTTAACCAGATTTCTGATTGTCCAATCACCACCCCCCCAGGGCTCTACTCTGGAATCCCTCATTTGGTGGGACACCTGAGGTTAAAAAGAAAACAACATCAAAAAAAAAAAAAAAACGGACTTCTTCCATCCCACAGAGTGACCCCAAAAGCTTTGGACTGGGCCAAACCACCAGGGAGTAAGACTCGTCCATTTCCCATGAAGTCACCCAGAAATTTCACGACCATGAGTGACACGATATCCAGAGACAAAAACTTGAGCAAGAGCCTCACACTCGCACTTTTCTCAAATCCCGAAAATGCTCCTCATGGTCTGTAGATAAGTCCTGCCAACCTATGACCTGAAACATAAGCCAAGTTTGTGTTTTCAGACAACTGTCCAAACAGCCCTGGCCTACACAACCTACAGGCTCAGGCCCCTGGAGCCAAACCTGAGGACTGTACTTGCCCTCTCCAAGGGAATTGTGTGTGCCCATTCCAATGGCCACATCCCTTCTAAAAGGATAAACCTCCAAAGTCCCTGATCCATGTCATTAGTGGTGGCTTCCCAGGTAAAACAGGGGCAATCTGAGCCCATCTGAGCACCTACCTGTACTCAGACCCATAGACAGATGTCCCCAGAGGTAAAAAGGAAAGAACAGGCCCCTAGGCACTAATCATATCCATTGCTTTAGTTTCCAGGCATCTCTCCTCAGAGGCCTGGATTTCAAAACCAGCATATGGCTGTTTCTTGACTCACCCATCACAAAACATCTCATCTACCCATGGGAAACTTGCACGTTGGAGCTGTGTCAAAGCCTCTGTTTAGGAGAACACTTCAGGGCCCCAGTGCCACCGCTTTATTCCAAGGTCTCCATCGACACAAAAGCACATTAGGACCCATCCATAGGAGAGTCCATTTCAACTCAGCCTCCTCGGTTGCTCCCCCAGATCCAGCAGATCTAACCTGTCTTGTTTCTAGGAGACAATTGGAATGCGAGGTGGGCTACCCAGCCATGCATCCTTAGAACCCTGCTCAGAATCATTGGCCTGGAGCCAAACAACAGGTCTCAATTGTCCTGCAGAAGACACTTTGCAGTTTGGAGCTTCTCACAAATCCCATCGTGGGAAAACCCCTTTGGCCTCGTGATGCCACCCTTCGTGAAAGGTCCATCAGGGACAGAAACACAACTTGAGCGATCGTCTGATCTGCGCCGTGACTTCAGATGCACGAGATCTCAATTCAGGTCTGTAGATTGTGCCATCGCTGATACAAAATCCAGAGACAAAAACCTGAGCAAGCGCCTCAGACTCGCACTTTCTTCATAACCTGAAGAGTTCTTCTCATGGTTTGTAGATCGGGCCTGCCATACCTACGTCCCCAAACCTAAGCTGAGTTTGTGTTTTCAGACTTCTGTCCTCAAAGTCCAGGGCCACACACCCTCCAGGCTGGGGCCCCTGGAGCCACACATTAGGACTGAGCCTACCAATCCATGGGAATTCTGCCCATTCTATTGTCCAAAATCGTACAAATTAGGAGAAACCTCCAAAGTCCCTGAGGCCATCCCAATCGTGTAGGTCGCCCGGAACAAACAAGGGCTGTCTGACACCAGCTGATAATCTACCTCCACTCATACCATAAATGGATGTCCCCAGAGGAGAAGATTGAACCAGACAGGACCCTAGGCCATAATAGGATCCATTGCCTTGGTTTACAGGCATGTCTCCTCAAAAGCCTGATTCCAATACGAGCATAGGGGTTTTGCTGAGGCACCCAGCAGAACTCATCTCGTCTCCACAAGGAAACCTGTGCATGGGAGCCATGTCCAAAGCATAGGAGAGTACTTCAGGGTCCCGGTGCCACCGCCCCATTCCAAGGCCCTCATGGACACAAAAACACATGAGGACCCATCCTCAGGAAAGTCCATTTCAACTCAGCCACCCCGGTTGCTCCCGCAGAACCATCAGATCTAAACTGTCTTGTTGCTAGGAGACAATTGGAATGCGAGGCTGGCCTCCCAGGCATCCATCCTCGAACGGTGCTCTGGAGTCATTCCATATGGAATGTCCTGAAGCTGTCCAACAGGTCTCAATTGTCCCGCAGAAGGAATCTTTGTAGGGGGCATCCCACAACTCCCAACGTGGGAAAACCTCAATGGCCTCGAGATTCCGCTCCCTTCATGAAGCGGCCGTCATGCACGGAAACTCCAACCTGAGCCAACGTCTGATCCTCGCCCTGACTTCAGATGCATGAGTATTGGTTCAGATCTGCAGGGGGTACCTGCCGTGCCCTCGCCCTGAAACCCAAGTCTAGCTTGTCTTCTCAGACTTCCGTCCTTACACTCCTGACCCCGAAGCCCTCAAGTTTGGCAATTCCGGACCCACAATGCAGCACTCTGCCTGCCCTCTAGAAAAAAATTATTGCCTCATGAGCTGCCCAGGCACCTTCAATGAGGATAAACCTCCACAGCACTCGACTTCACCCAAATTATACAGTCTAACCTGGGCACTAATGCACTGTCGGACACAACCTGAGCCCGGACCTCTTGACCAACACCCGGAAAGCAGACCGCACACTGAGCACATAAGACCGGCCATGGCCTTAGGTCATCATCTTTTCCCTACCTCAGTTTTCAGGCCTCAGAACAGAGACTTTATCTCCAATCACTGCCCAGGGGTGAGTGTGATGCAGAAATCAGAACACCCCCTTACCCATGGTAAGAAACCTTGTGGTTGGCACGTTGTCCAACGTTCAGTGTAGGAGAAACCAGCATTCACCCTGAGGCCCCGCCCATTCTTGAGTGCGACAAGGGCATAAACACGCATTGTGACTCTCAACATGAGTCCTGTCCTCTAGTAAGTCCTCTCAGTGACTGGACCATTAGATGTCATAATGGGCTTGATATGTCCCTAGGCCTCAATTTTTAACCAGATTTCTGATTGTCCAATCACCACCCCCCCAGGGCTCTACTCTGGAATCCCTCATTTGGTGGGACACCTGAGGTTAAAAAGAAAACAACATCAAAAAAAAAAAAAAAACGGACTTCTTCCATCCCACAGAGTGACCCCAAAAGCTTTGGACTGGGCCAAACCACCAGGGAGTAAGACTCGTCCATTTCCCATGAAGTCACCCAGAAATTTCACGACCATGAGTGACACGATATCCAGAGACAAAAACTTGAGCAAGAGCCTCACACTCGCACTTTTCTCAAATCCCGAAAATGCTCCTCATGGTCTGTAGATAAGTCCTGCCAACCTATGACCTGAAACATAAGCCAAGTTTGTGTTTTCAGACAACTGTCCAAACAGCCCTGGCCTACACAACCTACAGGCTCAGGCCCCTGGAGCCAAACCTGAGGACTGTACTTGCCCTCTCCAAGGGAATTGTGTGTGCCCATTCCAATGGCCACATCCCTTCTAAAAGGATAAACCTCCAAAGTCCCTGATCCATGTCATTAGTGGTGGCTTCCCAGGTAAAACAGGGGCAATCTGAGCCCATCTGAGCACCTACCTGTACTCAGACCCATAGACAGATGTCCCCAGAGGTAAAAAGGAAAGAACAGGCCCCTAGGCACTAATCATATCCATTGCTTTAGTTTCCAGGCATCTCTCCTCAGAGGCCTGGATTTCAAAACCAGCATATGGCTGTTTCTTGACTCACCCATCACAAAACATCTCATCTACCCATGGGAAACTTGCACGTTGGAGCTGTGTCAAAGCCTCTGTTTAGGAGAACACTTCAGGGCCCCAGTGCCACCGCTTTATTCCAAGGTCTCCATCGACACAAAAGCACATTAGGACCCATCCATAGGAGAGTCCATTTCAACTCAGCCTCCTCGGTTGCTCCCCCAGATCCAGCAGATCTAACCTGTCTTGTTTCTAGGAGACAATTGGAATGCGAGGTGGGCTACCCAGCCATGCATCCTTAGAACCCTGCTCAGAATCATTGGCCTGGAGCCAAACAACAGGTCTCAATTGTCCTGCAGAAGACACTTTGCAGTTTGGAGCTTCTCACAAATCCCATCGTGGGAAAACCCCTTTGGCCTCGTGATGCCACCCTTCGTGAAAGGTCCATCAGGGACAGAAACACCAACTTGAGCGATCGTCTGATCTGCGCCGTGACTTCAGATGCACGAGATCTCAATTCAGGTCTGTAGATTGTGCCATCGCTGATACAAAATCCAGAGACAAAAACCTGAGCAAGCGCCTCAGACTCGCACTTTCTTCATAACCTGAAGAGTTCTTCTCATGGTTTGTAGATCGGGCCTGCCATACCTACGTCCCCAAACCTAAGCTGAGTTTGTGTTTTCAGACTTCTGTCCTCAAAGTCCAGGGCCACACACCCTCCAGGCTGGGGCCCCTGGAGCCACACATTAGGACTGAGCCTACCAATCCATGGGAATTCTGCCCATTCTATTGTCCAAAATCGTACAAATTAGGAGAAACCTCCAAAGTCCCTGAGGCCATCCCAATCGTGTAGGTCGCCCGGAACAAACAAGGGCTGTCTGACACCAGCTGATAATCTACCTCCACTCATACCATAAATGGATGTCCCCAGAGGAGAAGATTGAACCAGACAGGACCCTAGGCCATAATAGGATCCATTGCCTTGGTTTACAGGCATGTCTCCTCAAAAGCCTGATTCCAATACGAGCATAGGGGTTTTGCTGAGGCACCCAGCAGAACTCATCTCGTCTCCACAAGGAAACCTGTGCATGGGAGCCATGTCCAAAGCATAGGAGAGTACTTCAGGGTCCCGGTGCCACCGCCCCATTCCAAGGCCCTCATGGACACAAAAACACATGAGGACCCATCCTCAGGAAAGTCCATTTCAACTCAGCCACCCCGGTTGCTCCCGCAGAACCATCATATCTAAACTGTCTTGTTGCTAGGAGACAATTGGAATGCGAGGCTGGCCTCCCAGGCATCCATCCTCGAACGGTGCTCTGGAGTCATTCCATATGGAATGTCCTGAAGCTGTCCAACAGGTCTCAATTGTCCCGCAGAAGGAATCTTTGTAGGGGGCATCCCACAACTCCCAACGTGGGAAAACCTCAATGGCCTCGAGATTCCGCTCCCTTCATGAAGCGGCCGTCATGCACGGAAACTCCAACCTGAGCCAACGTCTGATCCTCGCCCTGACTTCAGATGCATGAGTATTGGTTCAGATCTGCAGGGGGTACCTGCCGTGCCCTCGCCCTGAAACCCAAGTCTAGCTTGTCTTCTCAGACTTCCGTCCTTACACTCCTGACCCCGAAGCCCTCAAGTTTGGCAATTCCGGACCCACAATGCAGCACTCTGCCTGCCCTCTAGAAAAAAATTATTGCCTCATGAGCTGCCCAGGCACCTTCAATGAGGATAAACCTCCACAGCACTCGACTTCACCCAAATTATACAGTCTAACCTGGGCACTAATGCACTGTCGGACACAACCTGAGCCCGGACCTCTTGACCAACACCCGGAAAGCAGACCGCACACTGAGCACATAAGACCGGCCATGGCCTTAGGTCATCATCTTTTCCCTACCTCAGTTTTCAGGCCTCAGAACAGAGACTTTATCTCCAATCACTGCCCAGGGGTGAGTGTGATGCAGAAATCAGAACACCCCCTTACCCATGGTAAGAAACCTTGTGGTTGGCACGTTGTCCAACGTTCAGTGTAGGAGAAACCAGCATTCACCCTGAGGCCCCGCCCATTCTTGAGTGCGACAAGGGCATAAACACGCATTGTGACTCTCAACATGAGTCCTGTCCTCTAGTAAGTCCTCTCAGTGACTGGACCATTAGATGTCATAATGGGCTTGATATGTCCCTAGGCCTCAATTTTTAACCAGATTTCTGATTGTCCAATCACCACCCCCCCAGGGCTCTACTCTGGAATCCCTCATTTGGTGGGACACCTGAGGTTAAAAAGAAAACAACATCAAAAAAAAAAAAAAAAACGGACTTCTTCCATCCCACAGAGTGACCCCAAAAGCTTTGGACTGGGCCAAACCACCAGGGAGTAAGACTCGTCCATTTCCCATGAAGTCACCCAGAAATTTCACGACCATGAGTGACACGATATCCAGAGACAAAAACTTGAGCAAGAGCCTCACACTCGCAATTTTCTCAAATCCCGAAAATGCTCCTCATGGTCTGTAGATAAGTCCTGCCAACCTATGACCTGAAACATAAGCCAAGTTTGTGTTTTCAGACAACTGTCCAAACAGCCCTGGCCTACACAACCTACAGGCTCAGGCCCCTGGAGCCAAACCTGAGGACTGTACTTGCCCTCTCCAAGGGAATTGTGTGTGCCCATTCCAATGGCCACATCCCTTCTAAAAGGATAAACCTCCAAAGTCCCTGATCCATGTCATTAGTGGTGGCTTCCCAGGTAAAACAGGGGCAATCTGAGCCCATCTGAGCACCTACCTGTACTCAGACCCATAGACAGATGTCCCCAGAGGTAAAAAGGAAAGAACAGGCCCCTAGGCACTAATCATATCCATTGCTTTAGTTTCCAGGCATCTCTCCTCAGAGGCCTGGATTTCAAAACCAGCATATGGCTGTTTCTTGACTCACCCATCACAAAACATCTCATCTACCCATGGGAAACTTGCACGTTGGAGCTGTGTCAAAGCCTCTGTTTAGGAGAACACTTCAGGGCCCCAGTGCCACCGCTTTATTCCAAGGTCTCCATCGACACAAAAGCACATTAGGACCCATCCATAGGAGAGTCCATTTCAACTCAGCCTCCTCGGTTGCTCCCCCAGATCCAGCAGATCTAACCTGTCTTGTTTCTAGGAGACAATTGGAATGCGAGGTGGGCTACCCAGCCATGCATCCTTAGAACCCTGCTCAGAATCATTGGCCTGGAGCCAAACAACAGGTCTCAATTGTCCTGCAGAAGACACTTTGCAGTTTGGAGCTTCTCACAAATCCCATCGTGGGAAAACCCCTTTGGCCTCGTGATGCCACCCTTCGTGAAAGGTCCATCAGGGACAGAAACACCAACTTGAGCGATCGTCTGATCTGCGCCATGACTTCAGATGCACGAGATCTCAATTCAGGTCTGTAGATTGTGCCATCGCTGATACAAAATCCAGAGACAAAAACCTGAGCAAGCGCCTCAGACTCGCACTTTCTTCATAACCTGAAGAGTTCTTCTCATGGTTTGTAGATCGGGCCTGCCATACCTACGTCCCCAAACCTAAGCTGAGTTTGTGTTTTCAGACTTCTGTCCTCAAAGTCCAGGGCCACACACCCTCCAGGCTGGGGCCCCTGGAGCCACACATTAGGACTGAGCCTACCAATCCATGGGAATTCTGCCCATTCTATTGTCCAAAATCGTACAAATTAGGAGAAACCTCCAAAGTCCCTGAGGCCATCCCAATCGTGTAGGTCGCCCGGAACAAACAAGGGCTGTCTGACACCAGCTGATAATCTACCTCCACTCATACCATAAATGGATGTCCCCAGAGGAGAAGATTGAACCAGACAGGACCCTAGGCCATAATAGGATCCATTGCCTTGGTTTACAGGCATGTCTCCTCAAAAGCCTGATTCCAATACGAGCATAGGGGTTTTGCTGAGGCACCCAGCAGAACTCATCTCGTCTCCACAAGGAAACCTGTGCATGGGAGCCATGTCCAAAGCATAGGAGAGTACTTCAGGGTCCCGGTGCCACCGCCCCATTCCAAGGCCCTCATGGACACAAAAACACATTAGGACCCATCCTCAGGAAAGTCCATTTCAACTCAGCCACCCCGGTTGCTCCCGCAGAACCATCAGATCTAAACTGTCTTGTTGCTAGGAGACAATTGGAATGCGAGGCTGGCCTCCCAGGCATCCATCCTCGAACGGTGCTCTGGAGTCATTCCATATGGAATGTCCTGAAGCTGTCCAACAGGTCTCAATTGTCCCGCAGAAGGAATCTTTGTAGGGGGCATCCCACAACTCCCAACGTGGGAAAACCTCAATGGCCTCGAGATTCCGCTCCCTTCATGAAGCGGCCGTCATGCACGGAAACTCCAACCTGAGCCAACGTCTGATCCTCGCCCTGACTTCAGATGCATGAGTATTGGTTCAGATCTGCAGGGGGTACCTGCCGTGCCCTCGCCCTGAAACCCAAGTCTAGCTTGTCTTCTCAGACTTCCGTCCTTACACTCCTGACCCCGAAGCCCTCAAGTTTGGCAATTCCGGACCCACAATGCAGCACTCTGCCTGCCCTCTAGAAAAAAATTATTGCCTCATGAGCTGCCCAGGCACCTTCAATGAGGATAAACCTCCACAGCACTCGACTTCACCCAAATTATACAGTCTAACCTGGGCACTAATGCACTGTCGGACACAACCTGAGCCCGGACCTCTTGACCAACACCCGGAAAGCAGACCGCACACTGAGCACATAAGACCGGCCATGGCCTTAGGTCATCATCTTTTCCCTACCTCAGTTTTCAGGCCTCAGAACAGAGACTTTATCTCCAATCACTGCCCAGGGGTGAGTGTGATGCAGAAATCAGAACACCCCCTTACCCATGGTAAGAAACCTTGTGGTTGGCACGTTGTCCAACGTTCAGTGTAGGAGAAACCAGCATTCACCCTGAGGCCCCGCCCATTCTTGAGTGCGACAAGGGCATAAACACGCATTGTGACTCTCAACATGAGTCCTGTCCTCTAGTAAGTCCTCTCAGTGACTGGACCATTAGATGTCATAATGGGCTTGATATGTCCCTAGGCCTCAATTTTTAACCAGATTTCTGATTGTCGAATCACCACCCCCCCAGGGCTCTACTCTGGAATCCCTCATTTGGTGGGACACCTGAGGTTAAAAAGAAAACAACATCAAAAAAAAAAAAAAAAAACGGACTTCTTCCATCCCACAGAGTGACCCCAAAAGCTTTGGACTGGGCCAAACCACCAGGGAGTAAGACTCGTCCATTTCCCATGAAGTCACCCAGAAATTTCACGACCATGAGTGACACGATATCCAGAGACAAAAACTTGAGCAAGAGCCTCACACTCGCACTTTTCTCAAATCCCGAAAATGCTCCTCATGGTCTGTAGATAAGTCCTGCCAACCTATGACCTGAAACATAAGCCAAGTTTGTGTTTTCAGACAACTGTCCAAACAGCCCTGGCCTACACAACCTACAGGCTCAGGCCCCTGGAGCCAAACCTGAGGACTGTACTTGCCCTCTCCAAGGGAATTGTGTGTGCCCATTCCAATGGCCACATCCCTTCTAAAAGGATAAACCTCCAAAGTCCCTGATCCATGTCATTAGTGGTGGCTTCCCAGGTAAAACAGGGGCAATCTGAGCCCATCTGAGCACCTACCTGTACTCAGACCCATAGACAGATGTCCCCAGAGGTAAAAAGGAAAGAACAGCCCCTAGGCACTAATCATATCCATTGCTTTAGTTTCCAGGCATCTCTCCTCAGAGGCCTGGATTTCAAAACCAGCATATGGCTGTTTCTTGACTCACCCATCACAAAACATCTCATCTACCCATGGGAAACTTGCACGTTGGAGCTGTGTCAAAGCCTCTGTTTAGGAGAACACTTCAGGGCCCCAGTGCCACCGCTTTATTCCAAGGTCTCCATCGACACAAAAGCACATTAGGACCCATCCATAGGAGAGTCCATTTCAACTCAGCCTCCTCGGTTGCTCCCCCAGATCCAGCAGATCTAACCTGTCTTGTTTCTAGGAGACAATTGGAATGCGAGGTGGGCTACCCAGCCATGCATCCTTAGAACCCTGCTCAGAATCATTGGCCTGGAGCCAAACAACAGGTCTCAATTGTCCTGCAGAAGACACTTTGCAGTTTGGAGCTTCTCACAAATCCCATCGTGGGAAAACCCCTTTGGCCTCGTGATGCCACCCTTCGTGAAAGGTCCATCAGGGACAGAAACACCAACTTGAGCGATCGTCTGATCTGCGCCGTGACTTCAGATGCACGAGATCTCAATTCAGGTCTGTAGATTGTGCCATCGCTGATACAAAATCCAGAGACAAAAACCTGAGCAAGCGCCTCAGACTCGCACTTTCTTCATAACCTGAAGAGTTCTTCTCATGGTTTGTAGATCGGGCCTGCCATACCTACGTCCCCAAACCTAAGCTGAGTTTGTGTTTTCAGACTTCTGTCCTCAAAGTCCAGGGCCACACACCCTCCAGGCTGGGGCCCCTGGAGCCACACATTAGGACTGAGCCTACCAATCCATGGGAATTCTGCCCATTCTATTGTCCAAAATCGTACAAATTAGGAGAAACCTCCAAAGTCCCTGAGGCCATCCCAATCGTGTAGGTCGCCCGGAACAAACAAGGGCTGTCTGACACCAGCTGATAATCTACCTCCACTCATACCATAAATGGATGTCCCCAGAGGAGAAGATTGAACCAGACAGGACCCTAGGCCATAATAGGATCCATTGCCTTGGTTTACAGGCATGTCTCCTCAAAAGCCTGATTCCAATACGAGCATAGGGGTTTTGCTGAGGCACCCAGCAGAACTCATCTCGTCTCCACAAGGAAACCTGTGCATGGGAGCCATGTCCAAAGCATAGGAGAGTACTTCAGGGTCCCGGTGCCACCGCCCCATTCCAAGGCCCTCATGGACACAAAAACACATTAGGACCCATCCTCAGGAAAGTCCATTTCAACTCAGCCACCCCGGTTGCTCCCGCAGAACCATCAGATCTAAACTGTCTTGTTGCTAGGAGACAATTGGAATGCGAGGCTGGCCTCCCAGGCATCCATCCTCGAACGGTGCTCTGGAGTCATTCCATATGGAATGTCCTGAAGCTGTCCAACAGGTCTCAATTGTCCCGCAGAAGGAATCTTTGTAGGGGGCATCCCACAACTCCCAACGTGGGAAAACCTCAATGGCCTCGAGATTCCGCTCCCTTCATGAAGCGGCCGTCATGCACGGAAACTCCAACCTGAGCCAACGTCTGATCCTCGCCCTGACTTCAGATGCATGAGTATTGGTTCAGATCTGCAGGGGGTACCTGCCGTGCCCTCGCCCTGAAACCCAAGTCTAGCTTGTCTTCTCAGACTTCCGTCCTTACACTCCTGACCCCGAAGCCCTCAAGTTTGGCAATTCCGGACCCACAATGCAGCACTCTGCCTGCCCTCTAGAAAAAAATTATTGCCTCATGAGCTGCCCAGGCACCTTCAATGAGGATAAACCTCCACAGCACTCGACTTCACCCAAATTATACAGTCTAACCTGGGCACTAATGCACTGTCGGACACAACCTGAGCCCGGACCTCTTGACCAACACCCGGAAAGCAGACCGCACACTGAGCACATAAGACCGGCCATGGCCTTAGGTCATCATCTTTTCCCTACCTCAGTTTTCAGGCCTCAGAACAGAGACTTTATCTCCAATCACTGCCCAGGGGTGAGTGTGATGCAGAAATCAGAACACCCCCTTACCCATGGTAAGAAACCTTGTGGTTGGCACGTTGTCCAACGTTCAGTGTAGGAGAAACCAGCATTCACCCTGAGGCCCCGCCCATTCTTGAGTGCGACAAGGGCATAAACACGCATTGTGACTCTCAACATGAGTCCTGTCCTCTAGTAAGTCCTCTCAGTGACTGGACCATTAGATGTCATAATGGGCTTGATATGTCCCTAGGCCTCAATTTTTAACCAGATTTCTGATTGTCCAATCACCACCCCCCCAGGGCTCTACTCTGGAATCCCTCATTTGGTGGGACACCTGAGGTTAAAAAGAAAGCAACATCAAAAAAAAAAAAAAAACGGACTTCTTCCATCCCACAGAGTGACCCCAAAAGCTTTGGACTGGGCCAAACCACCAGGGAGTAAGACTCGTCCATTTCCCATGAAGTCACCCAGAAATTTCACGACCATGAGTGACACGATATCCAGAGACAAAAACTTGAGCAAGAGCCTCACACTCGCACTTTTCTCAAATCCCGAAAATGCTCCTCATGGTCTGTAGATAAGTCCTGCCAACCTATGACCTGAAACATAAGCCAAGTTTGTGTTTTCAGACAACTGTCCAAACAGCCCTGGCCTACACAACCTACAGGCTCAGGCCCCTGGAGCCAAACCTGAGGACTGTACTTGCCCTCTCCAAGGGAATTGTGTGTGCCCATTCCAATGGCCACATCCCTTCTAAAAGGATAAACCTCCAAAGTCCCTGATCCATGTCATTAGTGGTGGCTTCCCAGGTAAAACAGGGGCAATCTGAGCCCATCTGAGCACCTACCTGTACTCAGACCCATAGACAGATGTCCCCAGAGGTAAAAAGGAAAGAACAGGCCCCTAGGCACTAATCATATCCATTGCTTTAGTTTCCAGGCATCTCTCCTCAGAGGCCTGGATTTCAAAACCAGCATATGGCTGTTTCTTGACTCACCCATCACAAAACATCTCATCTACCCATGGGAAACTTGCACGTTGGAGCTGTGTCAAAGCCTCTGTTTAGGAGAACACTTCAGGGCCCCAGTGCCACCGCTTTATTCCAAGGTCTCCATCGACACAAAAGCACATTAGGACCCATCCATAGGAGAGTCCATTTCAACTCAGCCTCCTCGGTTGCTCCCCCAGATCCAGCAGATCTAACCTGTCTTGTTTCTAGGAGACAATTGGAATGCGAGGTGGGCTACCCAGCCATGCATCCTTAGAACCCTGCTCAGAATCATTGGCCTGGAGCCAAACAACAGGTCTCAATTGTCCTGCAGAAGACACTTTGCAGTTTGGAGCTTCTCACAAATCCCATCGTGGGAAAACCCCTTTGGCCTCGTGATGCCACCCTTCGTGAAAGGTCCATCAGGGACAGAAACACCAAGTTGAGCGATCGTCTGATCTGCGCCGTGACTTCAGATGCACGAGATCTCAATTCAGGTCTGTAGATTGTGCCATCGCTGATACAAAATCCAGAGACAAAAACCTGAGCAAGCGCCTCAGACTCGCACTTTCTTCATAACCTGAAGAGTTCTTCTCATGGTTTGTAGATCGGGCCTGCCATACCTACGTCCCCAAACCTAAGCTGAGTTTGTGTTTTCAGACTTCTGTCCTCAAAGTCCAGGGCCACACACCCTCCAGGCTGGGGCCCCTGGAGCCACACATTAGGACTGAGCCTACCAATCCATGGGAATTCTGCCCATTCTATTGTCCAAAATCGTACAAATTAGGAGAAACCTCCAAAGTCCCTGAGGCCATCCCAATCGTGTAGGTCGCCCGGAACAAACAAGGGCTGTCTGACACCAGCTGATAATCTACCTCCACTCATACCATAAATGGATGTCCCCAGAGGAGAAGATTGAACCAGACAGGACCCTAGGCCATAATAGGATCCATTGCCTTGGTTTACAGGCATGTCTCCTCAAAAGCCTGATTCCAATACGAGCATAGGGGTTTTGCTGAGGCACCCAGCAGAACTCATCTCGTCTCCACAAGGAAACCTGTGCATGGGAGCCATGTCCAAAGCATAGGAGAGTACTTCAGGGTCCCGGTGCCACCGCCCCATTCCAAGGCCCTCATGGACACAAAAACACATTAGGACCCATCCTCAGGAAAGTCCATTTCAACTCAGCCACCCCGGTTGCTCCCGCAGAACCATCAGATCTAAACTGTCTTGTTGCTAGGAGACAATTGGAATGCGAGGCTGGCCTCCCAGGCATCCATCCTCGAACGGTGCTCTGGAGTCATTCCATATGGAATGTCCTGAAGCTGTCCAACAGGTCTCAATTGTCCCGCAGAAGGAATCTTTGTAGGGGGCATCCCACAACTCCCAACGTGGGAAAACCTCAATGGCCTCGAGATTCCGCTCCCTTCATGAAGCGGCCGTCATGCACGGAAACTCCAACCTGAGCCAACGTCTGATCCTCGCCCTGACTTCAGATGCATGAGTATTGGTTCAGATCTGCAGGGGGTACCTGCCGTGCCCTCGCCCTGAAACCCAAGTCTAGCTTGTCTTCTCAGACTTCCGTCCTTACACTCCTGACCCCGAAGCCCTCAAGTTTGGCAATTCCGGACCCACAATGCAGCACTCTGCCTGCCCTCTAGAAAAAAATTATTGCCTCATGAGCTGCCCAGGCACCTTCAATGAGGATAAACCTCCACAGCACTCGACTTCACCCAAATTATACAGTCTAACCTGGGCACTAATGCACTGTCGGACACAACCTGAGCCCGGACCTCTTGACCAACACCCGGAAAGCAGACCGCACACTGAGCACATAAGACCGGCCATGGCCTTAGGTCATCATCTTTTCCCTACCTCAGTTTTCAGGCCTCAGAACAGAGACTTTATCTCCAATCACTGCCCAGGGGTGAGTGTGATGCAGAAATCAGAACACCCCCTTACCCATGGTAAGAAACCTTGTGGTTGGCACGTTGTCCAACGTTCAGTGTAGGAGAAACCAGCATTCACCCTGAGGCCCCGCCCATTCTTGAGTGCGACAAGGGCATAAACACGCATTGTGACTCTCAACATGAGTCCTGTCCTCTAGTAAGTCCTCTCAGTGACTGGACCATTAGATGTCATAATGGGCTTGATATGTCCCTAGGCCTCAATTTTTAACCAGATTTCTGATTGTCCAATCACCACCCCCCCAGGGCTCTACTCTGGAATCCCTCATTTGGTGGGACACCTGAGGTTAAAAAGAAAACAACATCAAAAAAAAAAAAAAAACGGACTTCTTCCATCCCACAGAGTGACCCCAAAAGCTTTGGACTGGGCCAAACCACCAGGGAGTAAGACTCGTCCATTTCCCATGAAGTCACCCAGAAATTTCACGACCATGAGTGACACGATATCCAGAGACAAAAACTTGAGCAAGAGCCTCACACTCGCACTTTTCTCAAATCCCGAAAATGCTCCTCATGGTCTGTAGATAAGTCCTGCCAACCTATGACCTGAAACATAAGCCAAGTTTGTGTTTTCAGACAACTGTCCAAACAGCCCTGGCCTACACAACCTACAGGCTCAGGCCCCTGGAGCCAAACCTGAGGACTGTACTTGCCCTCTCCAAGGGAATTGTGTGTGCCCATTCCAATGGCCACATCCCTTCTAAAAGGATAAACCTCCAAAGTCCCTGATCCATGTCATTAGTGGTGGCTTCCCAGGTAAAACAGGGGCAATCTGAGCCCATCTGAGCACCTACCTGTACTCAGACCCATAGACAGATGTCCCCAGAGGTAAAAAGGAAAGAGCAGGCCCCTAGGCACTAATCATATCCATTGCTTTAGTTTCCAGGCATCTCTCCTCAGAGGCCTGGATTTCAAAACCAGCATATGGCTGTTTCTTGACTCACCCATCACAAAACATCTCATCTACCCATGGGAAACTTGCACGTTGGAGCTGTGTCAAAGCCTCTGTTTAGGAGAACACTTCAGGGCCCCAGTGCCACCGCTTTATTCCAAGGTCTCCATCGACACAAAAGCACATTAGGACCCATCCATAGGAGAGTCCATTTCAACTCAGCCTCCTCGGTTGCTCCCCCAGATCCAGCAGATCTAACCTGTCTTGTTTCTAGGAGACAATTGGAATGCGAGGTGGGCTACCCAGCCATGCATCCTTAGAACCCTGCTCAGAATCATTGGCCTGGAGCCAAACAACAGGTCTCAATTGTCCTGCAGAAGACACTTTGCAGTTTGGAGCTTCTCACAAATCCCATCGTGGGAAAACCCCTTTGGCCTCGTGATGCCACCCTTCGTGAACGGTCCATCAGGGACAGAAACACCAACTTGAGCGATCGTCTGATCTGCGCCGTGACTTCAGATGCACGAGATCTCAATTCAGGTCTGTAGATTGTGCCATCGCTGATACAAAATCCAGAGACAAAAACCTGAGCAAGCGCCTCAGACTCGCACTTTCTTCATAACCTGAAGAGTTCTTCTCATGGTTTGTAGATCGGGCCTGCCATACCTACGTCCCCAAACCTAAGCTGAGTTTGTGTTTTCAGACTTCTGTCCTCAAAGTCCAGGGCCACACACCCTCCAGGCTGGGGCCCCTGGAGCCACACATTAGGACTGAGCCTACCAATCCATGGGAATTCTGCCCATTCTATTGTCCAAAATCGTACAAATTAGGAGAAACCTCCAAAGTCCCTGAGGCCATCCCAATCGTGTAGGTCGCCCGGAACAAACAAGGGCTGTCTGACACCAGCTGATAATCTACCTCCACTCATACCATAAATGGATGTCCCCAGAGGAGAAGATTGAACCAGACAGGACCCTAGGCCATAATAGGATCCATTGCCTTGGTTTACAGGCATGTCTCCTCAAAAGCCTGATTCCAATACGAGCATAGGGGTTTTGCTGAGGCACCCAGCAGAACTCATCTCGTCTCCACAAGGAAACCTGTGCATGGGAGCCATGTCCAAAGCATAGGAGAGTACTTCAGGGTCCCGGTGCCACCGCCCCATTCCAAGGCCCTCATGGACACAAAAACACATTAGGACTCATCCTCAGGAAAGTCCATTTCAACTCAGCCACCCCGGTTGCTCCCGCAGAACCATCAGATCTAAACTGTCTTGTTGCTAGGAGACAATTGGAATGCGAGGCTGGCCTCCCAGGCATCCATCCTCGAACGGTGCTCTGGAGTCATTCCATATGGAATGTCCTGAAGCTGTCCAACAGGTCTCAATTGTCCCGCAGAAGGAATCTTTGTAGGGGGCATCCCACAACTCCCAACGTGGGAAAACCTCAATGGCCTCGAGATTCCGCTCCCTTCATGAAGCGGCCGTCATGCACGGAAACTCCAACCTGAGCCAACGTCTGATCCTCGCCCTGACTTCAGATGCATGAGTATTGGTTCAGATCTGCAGGGGGTACCTGCCGTGCCCTCGCCCTGAAACCCAAGTCTAGCTTGTCTTCTCAGACTTCCGTCCTTACACTCCTGACCCCGAAGCCCTCAAGTTTGGCAATTCCGGACCCACAATGCAGCACTCTGCCTGCCCTCTAGAAAAAAATTATTGCCTCATGAGCTGCCCAGGCACCTTCAATGAGGATAAACCTCCACAGCACTCGACTTCACCCAAATTATACAGTCTAACCTGGGCACTAATGCACTGTCGGACACAACCTGAGCCCGGACCTCTTGACCAACACCCGGAAAGCAGACCGCACACTGAGCACATAAGACCGGCCATGGCCTTAGGTCATCATCTTTTCCCTACCTCAGTTTTCAGGCCTCAGAACAGAGACTTTATCTCCAATCACTGCCCAGGGGTGAGTGTGATGCAGAAATCAGAACACCCCCTTACCCATGGTAAGAAACCTTGTGGTTGGCACGTTGTCCAACGTTCAGTGTAGGAGAAACCAGCATTCACCCTGAGGCCCCGCCCATTCTTGAGTGCGACAAGGGCATAAACACGCATTGTGACTCTCTACATGAGTCCTGTCCTCTAGTAAGTCCTCTCAGTGACTGGACCATTAGATGTCATAATGGGCTTGATATGTCCCTAGGCCTCAATTTTTAACCAGATTTCTGATTGTCCAATCACCACCCCCCCAGGGCTCTACTCTGGAATCCCTCATTTGGTGGGACACCTGAGGTTAAAAAGAAAACAACATCAAAAAAAAAAAAAAAAACGGACTTCTTCCATCCCACAGAGTGACCCCAAAAGCTTTGGACTGGGCCAAACCACCAGGGAGTAAGACTCGTCCATTTCCCATGAAGTCACCCAGAAATTTCACGACCATGAGTGACACGATATCCAGAGACAAAAACTTGAGCAAGAGCCTCACACTCGCACTTTTCTCAAATCCCGAAAATGCTCCTCATGGTCTGTAGATAAGTCCTGCCAACCTATGACCTGAAACATAAGCCAAGTTTGTGTTTTCAGACAACTGTCCAAACAGCCCTGGCCTACACAACCTACAGGCTCAGGCCCCTGGAGCCAAACCTGAGGACTGTACTTGCCCTCTCCAAGGGAATTGTGTGTGCCCATTCCAATGGCCACATCCCTTCTAAAAGGATAAACCTCCAAAGTCCCTGATCCATCTCTTTAGTGGTGGCTTCCCAGGTAAAACAGGGGCAATCTGAGCCCATCTGAGCACCTACCTGTACTCAGACCCATAGACAGATGTCCCCAGAGGTAAAAAGGAAAGAACAGGCCCCTAGGCACTAATCATATCCATTGCTTTAGTTTCCAGGCATCTCTCCTCAGAGGCCTGGATTTCAAAACCAGCATATGGCTGTTTCTTGACTCACCCATCACAAAACATCTCATCTACCCATGGGAAACTTGCACGTTGGAGCTGTGTCAAAGCCTCTGTTTAGGAGAACACTTCAGGGCCCCAGTGCCACCGCTTTATTCCAAGGTCTCCATCGACACAAAAGCACATTAGGACCCATCCATAGGAGAGTCCATTTCAACTCAGCCTCCTCGGTTGCTCCCCCAGATCCAGCAGATCTAACCTGTCTTGTTTCTAGGAGACAATTGGAATGCGAGGTGGGCTACCCAGCCATGCATCCTTAGAACCCTGCTCAGAATCATTGGCCTGGAGCCAAACAACAGGTCTCAATTGTCCTGCAGAAGACACTTTGCAGTTTGGAGCTTCTCACAAATCCCATCGTGGGAAAACCCCTTTGGCCTCGTGATGCCACCCTTCGTGAACGGTCCATCAGGGACAGAAACACCAACTTGAGCGATCGTCTGATCTGCGCCGTGACTTCAGATGCACGAGATCTCAATTCAGGTCTGTAGATTGTGCCATCGCTGATACAAAATCCAGAGACAAAAACCTGAGCAAGCGCCTCAGACTCGCACTTTCTTCATAACCTGAAGAGTTCTTCTCATGGTTTGTAGATCGGGCCTGCCATACCTACGTCCCCAAACCTAAGCTGAGTTTGTGTTTTCAGACTTCTGTCCTCAAAGTCCAGGGCCACACACCCTCCAGGCTGGGGCCCCTGGAGCCACACATTAGGACTGAGCCTACCAATCCATGGGAATTCTGCCCATTCTATTGTCCAAAATCGTACAAATTAGGAGAAACCTCCAAAGTCCCTGAGGCCATCCCAATCGTGTAGGTCGCCCGGAACAAACAAGGGCTGTCTGACACCAGCTGATAATCTACCTCCACTCATACCATAAATGGATGTCCCCAGAGGAGAAGATTGAACCAGACAGGACCCTAGGCCATAATAGGATCCATTGCCTTGGTTTACAGGCATGTCTCCTCAAAAGCCTGATTCCAATACGAGCATAGGGGTTTTGCTGAGGCACCCAGCAGAACTCATCTCGTCTCCACAAGGAAACCTGTGCATGGGAGCCATGTCCAAAGCATAGGAGAGTACTTCAGGGTCCCGGTGCCACCGCCCCATTCCAAGGCCCTCATGGACACAAAAACACATGAGGACCCATCCTCAGGAAAGTCCATTTCAACTCAGCCACCCCGGTTGCTCCCGCAGAACCATCAGATCTAAACTGTCTTGTTGCTAGGAGACAATTGGAATGCGAGGCTGGCCTCCCAGGCATCCATCCTCGAACGGTGCTCTGGAGTCATTCCATATGGAATGTCCTGAAGCTGTCCAACAGGTCTCAATTGTCCCGCAGAAGGAATCTTTGTAGGGGGCATCCCACAACTCCCAACGTGGGAAAACCTCAATGGCCTCGAGATTCCGCTCCCTTCATGAAGCGGCCGTCATGCACGGAAACTCCAACCTGAGCCAACGTCTGATCCTCGCCCTGACTTCAGATGCATGAGTATTGGTTCAGATCTGCAGGGGGTACCTGCCGTGCCCTCGCCCTGAAACCCAAGTCTAGCTTGTCTTCTCAGACTTCCGTCCTTACACTCCTGACCCCGAAGCCCTCAAGTTTGGCAATTCCGGACCCACAATGCAGCACTCTGCCTGCCCTCTAGAAAAAAATTATTGCCTCATGAGCTGCCCAGGCACCTTCAATGAGGATAAACCTCCACAGCACTCGACTTCACCCAAATTATACAGTCTAACCTGGGCACTAATGCACTGTCGGACACAACCTGAGCCCGGACCTCTTGACCAACACCCGGAAAGCAGACCGCACACTGAGCACATAAGACCGGCCATGGCCTTAGGTCATCATCTTTTCCCTACCTCAGTTTTCAGGCCTCAGAACAGAGACTTTATCTCCAATCACTGCCCAGGGGTGAGTGTGATGCAGAAATCAGAACACCCCCTTACCCATGGTAAGAAACCTTGTGGTTGGCACGTTGTCCAACGTTCAGTGTAGGAGAAACCAGCATTCACCCTGAGGCCCCGCCCATTCTTGAGTGCGACGAGGGCATAAACACGCATTGTGACTCTCAACATGAGTCCTGTCCTCTAGTAAGTCCTCTCAGTGACTGGACCATTAGATGTCATAATGGGCTTGATATGTCCCTAGGCCTCAATTTTTAACCAGATTTCTGATTGTCCAATCACCACCCCCCCAGGGCTCTACTCTGGAATCCCTCATTTGGTGGGACACCTGAGGTTAAAAAGAAAACAACATCAAAAAAAAAAAAAAACGGACTTCTTCCATCCCACAGAGTGACCCCAAAAGCTTTGGACTGGGCCAAACCACCAGGGAGTAAGACTCGTCCATTTCCCATGAAGTCACCCAGAAATTTCACGACCATGAGTGACACGATATCCAGAGACAAAAACTTGAGCAAGAGCCTCACACTCGCACTTTTCTCAAATCCCGAAAATGCTCCTCATGGTCTGTAGATAAGTCCTGCCAACCTATGACCTGAAACATAAGCCAAGTTTGTGTTTTCAGACAACTGTCCAAACAGCCCTGGCCTACACAACCTACAGGCTCAGGCCCCTGGAGCCAAACCTGAGGACTGTACTTGCCCTCTCCAAGGGAATTGTGTGTGCCCATTCCAATGGCCACATCCCTTCTAAAAGGATAAACCTCCAAAGTCCCTGATCCATGTCATTAGTGGTGGCTTCCCAGGTAAAACAGGGGCAATCTGAGCCCATCTGAGCACCTACCTGTACTCAGACCCATAGACAGATGTCCCCAGAGGTAAAAAGGAAAGAACAGGCCCCTAGGCACTAATCATATCCATTGCTTTAGTTTCCAGGCATCTCTCCTCAGAGGCCTGGATTTCAAAACCAGCATATGGCTGTTTCTTGACTCACCCATCACAAAACATCTCATCTACCCATGGGAAACTTGCACGTTGGAGCTGTGTCAAAGCCTCTGTTTAGGAGAACACTTCAGGGCCCCAGTGCCACCGCTTTATTCCAAGGTCTCCATCGACACAAAAGCACATTAGGACCCATCCATAGGAGAGTCCATTTCAACTCAGCCTCCTCGGTTGCTCCCCCAGATCCAGCAGATCTAACCTGTCTTGTTTCTAGGAGACAATTGGAATGCGAGGTGGGCTACCCAGCCATGCATCCTTAGAACCCTGCTCAGAATCATTGGCCTGGAGCCAAACAACAGGTCTCAATTGTCCTGCAGAAGACACTTTGCAGTTTGGAGCTTCTCACAAATCCCATCGTGGGAAAACCCCTTTGGCCTCGTGATGCCACCCTTCGTGAACGGTCCATCAGGGACAGAAACACCAACTTGAGCGATCGTCTGATCTGCGCCGTGACTTCAGATGCACGAGATCTCAATTCAGGTCTGTAGATTGTGCCATCGCTGATACAAAATCCAGAGACAAAAACCTGAGCAAGCGCCTCAGACTCGCACTTTCTTCATAACCTGAAGAGTTCTTCTCATGGTTTGTAGATCGGGCCTGCCATACCTACGTCCCCAAACCTAAGCTGAGTTTGTGTTTTCAGACTTCTGTCCTCAAAGTCCAGGGCCACACACCCTCCAGGCTGGGGCCCCTGGAGCCACACATTAGGACTGAGCCTACCAATCCATGGGAATTCTGCCCATTCTATTGTCCAAAATCGTACAAATTAGGAGAAACCTCCAAAGTCCCTGAGGCCATCCCAATCGTGTAGGTCGCCCGGAACAAACAAGGGCTGTCTGACACCAGCTGATAATCTACCTCCACTCATACCATAAATGGATGTCCCCAGAGGAGAAGATTGAACCAGACAGGACCCTAGGCCATAATAGGATCCATTGCCTTGGTTTACAGGCATGTCTCCTCAAAAGCCTGATTCCAATACGAGCATAGGGGTTTTGCTGAGGCACCCAGCAGAACTCATCTCGTCTCCACAAGGAAACCTGTGCATGGGAGCCATGTCCAAAGCATAGGAGAGTACTTCAGGGTCCCGGTGCCACCGCCCCATTCCAAGGCCCTCATGGACACAAAAACACATTAGGACCCATCCTCAGGAAAGTCCATTTCAACTCAGCCACCCCGGTTGCTCCCGCAGAACCATCAGATCTAAACTGTCTTGTTGCTAGGAGACAATTGGAATGCGAGGCTGGCCTCCCAGGCATCCATCCTCGAACGGTGCTCTGGAGTCATTCCATATAGAATGTCCTGAAGCTGTCCAACAGGTCTCAATTGTCCCGCAGAAGGAATCTTTGTAGGGGGCATCCCACAACTCCCAACGTGGGAAAACCTCAATGGCCTCGAGATTCCGCTCCCTTCATGAAGCGGCCGTCATGCACGGAAACTCCAACCTGAGCCAACGTCTGATCCTCGCCCTGACTTCAGATGCATGAGTATTGGTTCAGATATGCAGGGGGTACCTGCCGTGCCCTCGCCCTGAAACCCAAGTCTAGCTTGTCTTCTCAGACTTCCGTCCTTACACTCCTGACCCCGAAGCCCTCAAGTTTGGCAATTCCGGACCCACAATGCAGCACTCTGCCTGCCCTCTAGAAAAAAATTATTGCCTCATGAGCTGCCCAGGCACCTTCAATGAGGATAAACCTCCACAGCACTCGACTTCACCCAAATTATACAGTCTAACCTGGGCACTAATGCACTGTCGGACACAACCTGAGCCCGGACCTCTTGACCAACACCCGGAAAGCAGACCGCACACTGAGCACATAAGACCGGCCATGGCCTTAGGTCATCATCTTTTCCCTACCTCAGTTTTCAGGCCTCAGAACAGAGACTTTATCTCCAATCACTGCCCAGGGGTGAGTGTGATGCAGAAATCAGAACACCCCCTAACCCATGGTAAGAAACCTTGTGGTTGGCACGTTGTCCAACGTTCAGTGTAGGAGAAACCAGCATTCACCCTGAGGCCCCGCCCATTCTTGAGTGCGACAAGGGCATAAACACGCATTGTGACTCTCAACATGAGTCCTGTCCTCTAGTAAGTCCTCTCAGTGACTGGACCATTAGATGTCATAATGGGCTTGATATGTCCCTAGGCCTCAATTTTTAACCAGATTTCTGATTGTCCAATCACCACCCCCCCAGGGCTCTACTCTGGAATCCCTCATTTGGTGGGACACCTGAGGTTCAAAAGAAAACAACATCAAAAAAAAAAAAAACGGACTTCTTCCATCCCACAGAGTGACCCCAAAAGCTTTGGACTGGGCCAAACCACCAGGGAGTAAGACTCGTCCATTTCCCATGAAGTCACCCAGAAATTTCACGACCATGAGTGACACGATATCCAGAGACAAAAACTTGAGCAAGAGCCTCACACTCGCACTTTTCTCAAATCCCGAAAATGCTCCTCATGGTCTGTAGATAAGTCCTGCCAACCTATGACCTGAAACATAAGCCAAGTTTGTGTTTTCAGACAACTGTCCAAACAGCCCTGGCCTACACAACCTACAGGCTCAGGCCCCTGGAGCCAAACCTGAGGACTGTACTTGCCCTCTCCAAGGGAATTGTGTGTGCCCATTCCAATGGCCACATCCCTTCTAAAAGGATAAACCTCCAAAGTCCCTGATCCATCTCATTAGTGGTGGCTTCCCAGGTAAAACAGGGGCAATCTGAGCCCATCTGAGCACCTACCCGTACTCAGACCCATAGACAGATGTCCCCAGAGGTAAAAAGGAAAGAACAGGCCCCTAGGCACTAATCATATCCATTGCTTTAGTTTCCAGGCATCTCTCCTCAGAGGCCTGGATTTCAAAACCAGCATATGGCTGTTTCTTGACTCACCCATCACAAAACATCTCATCTACCCATGGGAAACTTGCACGTTGGAGCTGTGTCAAAGCCTCTGTTTAGGAGAACACTTCAGGGCCCCAGTGCCACCGCTTTATTCCAAGGTCTCCATCGACACAAAAGCACATTAGGACCCATCCATAGGAGAGTCCATTTCAACTCAGCCTCCTCGGTTGCTCCCCCAGATCCAGCAGATCTAACCTGTCTTGTTTCTAGGAGACAATTGGAATGCGAGGTGGGCTACCCAGCCATGCATCCTTAGAACCCTGCTCAGAATCATTGGCCTGGAGCCAAACAACAGGTCTCAATTGTCCTGCAGAAGACACTTTGCAGTTTGGAGCTTCTCACAAATCCCATCGTGGGAAAACCCCTTTGGCCTCGTGATGCCACCCTTCGTGAAAGGTCCATCAGGGACAGAAACACCAACTTGAGCGATCGTCTGATCTGCGCCGTGACTTCAGTTGCACGAGATCTCAATTCAGGTCTGTAGATTGTGCCATCGCTGATACAAAATCCAGAGACAAAAACCTGAGCAAGCGCCTCAGACTCGCACTTTCTTCATAACCTGAAGAGTTCTTCTCATGGTTTGTAGATCGGGCCTGCCATACCTACGTCCCCAAACCTAAGCTGAGTTTGTGTTTTCAGACTTCTGTCCTCAAAGTCCAGGGCCACACACCCTCCAGGCTGGGGCCCCTGGAGCCACACATTAGGACTGAGCCTACCAATCCATGGGAATTCTGCCCATTCTATTGTCCAAAATCGTACAAATTAGGAGAAACCTCCAAAGTCCCTGAGGCCATCCCAATCGTGTAGGTCGCCCGGAACAAACAAGGGCTGTCTGACACCAGCTGATAATCTACCTCCACTCATACCATAAATGGATGTCCCCAGAGGAGAAGATTGAACCAGACTGGACCCTAGGCCATAATAGGATCCATTGCCTTGGTTTACAGGCATGTCTCCTCAAAAGCCTGATTCCAATACGAGCATAGGGGTTTTGCTGAGGCACCCAGCAGAACTCATCTCGTCTCCACAAGGAAACCTGTGCATGGGAGCCATGTCCAAAGCATAGGAGAGTACTTCAGGGTCCCGGTGCCACCGCCCCATTCCAAGGCCCTCATGGACACAAAAACACATTAGGACCCATCCTCAGGAAAGTCCATTTCAACTCAGCCACCCCGGTTGCTCCCGCAGAACCATCAGATCTAAACTGTCTTGTTGCTAGGAGACAATTGGAATGCGAGGCTGGCCTCCCAGGCATCCATCCTCGAACGGTGCTCTGGAGTCATTCCATATGGAATGTCCTGAAGCTGTCCAACAGGTCTCAATTGTCCCGCAGAAGGAATCTTTGTAGGGGGCATCCCACAACTCCCAACGTGGGAAAACCTCAATGGCCTCGAGATTCCGCTCCCTTCATGAAGCGGCCGTCATGCACGGAAACTCCAACCTGAGCCAACGTCTGATCCTCGCCCTGACTTCAGATGCATGAGTATTGGTTCAGATCTGCAGGGGGTACCTGCCGTGCCCTCGCCCTGAAACCCAAGTCTAGCTTGTCTTCTCAGACTTCCGTCCTTACACTCCTGACCCCGAAGCCCTCAAGTTTGGCAATTCCGGACCCACAATGCAGCACTCTGCCTGCCCTCTAGAAAAAAATTATTGCCTCATGAGCTGCCCAGGCACCTTCAATGAGGATAAACCTCCACAGCACTCGACTTCACCCAAATTATACAGTCTAACCTGGGCACTAATGCACTGTCGGACACAACCTGAGCCCGGACCTCTTGACCAACACCCGGAAAGCAGACCGCACACTGAGCACATAAGACCAGCCATGGCCTTAGGTCATCATCTTTTCCCTACCTCAGTTTTCAGGCCTCAGAACAGAGACTTTATCTCCAATCACTGCCCAGGGGTGAGTGTGATGCAGAAATCAGAACACCCCCTTACCCATGGTAAGAAACCTTGTGGTTGGCACGTTGTCCAACGTTCAGTGTAGGAGAAACCAGCATTCACCCTGAGGCCCCGCCCATTCTTGAGTGCGACGAGGGCATAAACACGCATTGTGACTCTCAACATGAGTCCTGTCCTCTAGTAAGTCCTCTCAGTGACTGGACCATTAGATGTCATAATGGGCTTGATATGTCCCTAGGCCTCAATTTTTAACCAGATTTCTGATTGTCCAATCACCACCCCCCCAGGGCTCTACTCTGGAATCCCTCATTTGGTGGGACACCTGAGGTTAAAAAGAAAACAACATCAAAAAAAAAAAAAAAACGGACTTCTTCCATCCCACAGAGTGACCCCAAAAGCTTTGGACTGGGCCAAACCACCAGGGAGTAAGACTCGTCCATTTCCCATGAAGTCACCCAGAAATTTCACGACCATGAGTGACACGATATCCAGAGACAAAAACTTGAGCAAGAGCCTCACACTCGCACTTTTCTCAAATCCCGAAAATGCTCCTCATGGTCTGTAGATAAGTCCTGCCAACCTATGACCTGAAACATAAGCCAAGTTTGTGTTTTCAGACAACTGTCCAAACAGCCCTGGCCTACACAACCTACAGGCTCAGGCCCCTGGAGCCAAACCTGAGGACTGTACTTGCCCTCTCCAAGGGAATTGTGTGTGCCCATTCCAATGGCCACATCCCTTCTAAAAGGATAAACCTCCAAAGTCCCTGATCCATGTCATTAGTGGTGGCTTCCCAGGTAAAACAGGGGCAATCTGAGCCCATCTGAGCACCTACCTGTACTCAGACCCATAGACAGATGTCCCCAGAGGTAAAAAGGAAAGAACAGGCCCCTAGGCACTAATCATATCCATTGCTTTAGTTTCCAGGCATCTCTCCTCAGAGGCCTGGATTTCAAAACCAGCATATGGCTGTTTCTTGACTCACCCATCACAAAACATCTCATCTACCCATGGGAAACTTGCACGTTGGAGCTGTGTCAAAGCCTCTGTTTAGGAGAACACTTCAGGGCCCCAGTGCCACCGCTTTATTCCAAGGTCTCCATCGACACAAAAGCACATTAGGACCCATCCATAGGAGAGTCCATTTCAACTCAGCCTCCTCGGTTGCTCCCCCAGATCCAGCAGATCTAACCTGTCTTGTTTCTAGGAGACAATTGGAATGCGAGGTGGGCTACCCAGCCATGCATCCTTAGAACCCTGCTCAGAATCATTGGCCTGGAGCCAAACAACAGGTCTCAATTGTCCTGCAGAAGACACTTTGCAGTTTGGAGCTTCTCACAAATCCCATCGTGGGAAAACCCCTTTGGCCTCGTGATGCCACCCTTCGTGAACGGTCCATCAGGGACAGAAACACCAACTTGAGCGATCGTCTGATCTGCGCCGTGACTTCAGATGCACGAGATCTCAATTCAGGTCTGTAGATTGTGCCATCGCTGATACAAAATCCAGAGACAAAAACCTGAGCAAGCGCCTCAGACTCGCACTTTCTTCATAACCTGAAGAGTTCTTCTCATGGTTTGTAGATCGGGCCTGCCATACCTACGTCCCCAAACCTAAGCTGAGTTTGTGTTTTCAGACTTCTGTCCTCAAAGTCCAGGGCCACACACCCTCCAGGCTGGGGCCCCTGGAGCCACACATTAGGACTGAGCCTACCAATCCATGGGAATTCTGCCCATTCTATTGTCCAAAATCGTACAAATTAGGAGAAACCTCCAAAGTCCCTGAGGCCATCCCAATCGTGTAGGTCGCCCGGAACAAACAAGGGCTGTCTGACACCAGCTGATAATCTACCTCCACTCATACCATAAATGGATGTCCCCAGAGGAGAAGATTGAACCAGACAGGACCCTAGGCCATAATAGGATCCATTGCCTTGGTTTACAGGCATGTCTCCTCAAAAGCCTGATTCCAATACGAGCATAGGGGTTTTGCTGAGGCACCCAGCAGAACTCATCTCGTCTCCACAAGGAAACCTGTGCATGGGAGCCATGTCCAAAGCATAGGAGAGTACTTCAGGGTCCCGGTGCCACCGCCCCATTCCAAGGCCCTCATGGACACAAAAACACATGAGGACCCATCCTCAGGAAAGTCCATTTCAACTCAGCCACCCCGGTTGCTCCCGCAGAACCATCAGATCTAAACTGTCTTGTTGCTAGGAGACAATTGGAATGCGAGGCTGGCCTCCCAGGCATCCATCCTCGAACGGTGCTCTGGAGTCATTCCATATGGAATGTCCTGAAGCTGTCCAACAGGTCTCAATTGTCCCGCAGAAGGAATCTTTGTAGGGGGCATCCCACAACTCCCAACGTGGGAAAACCTCAATGGCCTCGAGATTCCGCTCCCTTCATGAAGCGGCCGTCATGCACGGAAACTCCAACCTGAGCCAACGTCTGATCCTCGCCCTGACTTCAGATGCATGAGTATTGGTTCAGATCTGCAGGGGGTACCTGCCGTGCCCTCGCCCTGAAACCCAAGTCTAGCTTGTCTTCTCAGACTTCCGTCCTTACACTCCTGACCCCGAAGCCCTCAAGTTTGGCAATTCCGGACCCACAATGCAGCACTCTGCCTGCCCTCTAGAAAAAAATTATTGCCTCATGAGCTGCCCAGGCACCTTCAATGAGGATAAACCTCCACAGCACTCGACTTCACCCAAATTATACAGTCTAACCTGGGCACTAATGCACTGTCGGACACAACCTGAGCCCGGACCTCTTGACCAACACCCGGAAAGCAGACCGCACACTGAGCACATAAGACCGGCCATGGCCTTAGGTCATCATCTTTTCCCTACCTCAGTTTTCAGGCCTCAGAACAGAGACTTTATCTCCAATCACTGCCCAGGGGTGAGTGTGATGCAGAAATCAGAACACCCCCTTACCCATGGTAAGAAACCTTGTGGTTGGCACGTTGTCCAACGTTCAGTGTAGGAGAAACCAGCATTCACCCTGAGGCCCCGCCCATTCTTGAGTGCGACAAGGGCATAAACACGCATTGTGACTCTCAACATGAGTCCTGTCCTCTAGTAAGTCCTCTCAGTGACTGGACCATTAGATGTCATAATGGGCTTGATATGTCCCTAGGCCTCAATTTTTAACCAGATTTCTGATTGTCCAATCACCACCCCCCCAGGGCTCTACTCTGGAATCCCTCATTTGGTGGGACACCTGAGGTTAAAAAGAAAACAACATCAAAAAAAAAAAAAAACGGACTTCTTCCATCCCACAGAGTGACCCCAAAAGCTTTGGACTGGGCCAAACCACCAGGGAGTAAGACTCGTCCATTTCCCATGAAGTCACCCAGAAATTTCACGACCATGAGTGACACGATATCCAGAGACAAAAACTTGAGCAAGAGCCTCACACTCGCACTTTTCTCAAATCCCGAAAATGCTCCTCATGGTCTGTAGATAAGTCCTGCCAACCTATGACCTGAAACATAAGCCAAGTTTGTGTTTTCAGACAACTGTCCAAACAGCCCTGGCCTACACAACCTACAGGCTCAGGCCCCTGGAGCCAAACCTGAGGACTGTACTTGCCCTCTCCAAGGGAATTGTGTGTGCCCATTCCAATGGCCACATCCCTTCTAAAAGGATAAACCTCCAAAGTCCCTGATCCATGTCATTAGTGGTGGCTTCCCAGGTAAAACAGGGGCAATCTGAGCCCATCTGAGCACCTACCTGTACTCAGACCCATAGACAGATGTCCCCAGAGGTAAAAAGGAAAGAACAGGCCCCTAGGCACTAATCATATCCATTGCTTTAGTTTCCAGGCATCTCTCCTCAGAGGCCTGGATTTCAAAACCAGCATATGGCTGTTTCTTGACTCACCCATCACAAAACATCTCATCTACCCATGGGAAACTTGCACGTTGGAGCTGTGTCAAAGCCTCTGTTTAGGAGAACACTTCAGGGCCCCAGTGCCACCGCTTTATTCCAAGGTCTCCATCGACACAAAAGCACATTAGGACCCATCCATAGGAGAGTCCATTTCAACTCAGCCTCCTCGGTTGCTCCCCCAGATCCAGCAGATCTAACCTGTCTTGTTTCTAGGAGACAATTGGAATGCGAGGTGGGCTACCCAGCCATGCATCCTTAGAACCCTGCTCAGAATCATTGGCCTGGAGCCAAACAACAGGTCTCAATTGTCCTGCAGAAGACACTTTGCAGTTTGGAGCTTCTCACAAATCCCATCGTGGGAAAACCCCTTTGGCCTCGTGATGCCACCCTTCGTGAACGGTCCATCAGGGACAGAAACACCAACTTGAGCGATCGTCTGATCTGCGCCGTGACTTCAGATGCACGAGATCTCAATTCAGGTCTGTAGATTGTGCCATCGCTGATACAAAATCCAGAGACAAAAACCTGAGCAAGCGCCTCAGACTCGCACTTTCTTCATAACCTGAAGAGTTCTTCTCATGGTTTGTAGATCGGGCCTGCCATACCTACGTCCCCAAACCTAAGCTGAGTTTGTGTTTTCAGACTTCTGTCCTCAAAGTCCAGGGCCACACACCCTCCAGGCTGGGGCCCCTGGAGCCACACATTAGGACTGAGCCTACCAATCCATGGGAATTCTGCCCATTCTATTGTCCAAAATCGTACAAATTAGGAGAAACCTCCAAAGTCCCTGAGGCCATCCCAATCGTGTAGGTCGCCCGGAACAAACAAGGGCTGTCTGACACCAGCTGATAATCTACCTCCACTCATACCATAAATGGATGTCCCCAGAGGAGAAGATTGAACCAGACAGGACCCTAGGCCATAATAGGATCCATTGCCTTGGTTTACAGGCATGTCTCCTCAAAAGCCTGATTCCAATACGAGCATAGGGGTTTTGCTGAGGCACCCAGCAGAACTCATCTCGTCTCCACAAGGAAACCTGTGCATGGGAGCCATGTCCAAAGCATAGGAGAGTACTTCAGGGTCCCGGTGCCACCGCCCCATTCCAAGGCCCTCATGGACACAAAAACACATGAGGACCCATCCTCAGGAAAGTCCATTTCAACTCAGCCACCCCGGTTGCTCCCGCAGAACCATCAGATCTAAACTGTCTTGTTGCTAGGAGACAATTGGAATGCGAGGCTGGCCTCCCAGGCATCCATCCTCGAACGGTGCTCTGGAGTCATTCCATATGGAATGTCCTGAAGCTGTCCAACAGGTCTCAATTGTCCCGCAGAAGGAATCTTTGTAGGGGGCATCCCACAACTCCCAACGTGGGAAAACCTCAATGGCCTCGAGATTCCGCTCCCTTCATGAAGCGGCCGTCATGCACGGAAACTCCAACCTGAGCCAACGTCTGATCCTCGCCCTGACTTCAGATGCATGAGTATTGGTTCAGATCTGCAGGGGGTACCTGCCGTGCCCTCGCCCTGAAACCCAAGTCTAGCTTGTCTTCTCAGACTTCCGTCCTTACACTCCTGACCCCGAAGCCCTCAAGTTTGGCAATTCCGGACCCACAATGCAGCACTCTGCCTGCCCTCTAGAAAAAAATTATTGCCTCATGAGCTGCCCAGGCACCTTCAATGAGGATAAACCTCCACAGCACTCGACTTCACCCAAATTATACAGTCTAACCTGGGCACTAATGCACTGTCGGACACAACCTGAGCCCGGACCTCTTGACCAACACCCGGAAAGCAGACCGCACACTGAGCACATAAGACCGGCCATGGCCTTAGGTCATCATCTTTTCCCTACCTCAGTTTTCAGGCCTCAGAACAGAGACTTTATCTCCAATCACTGCCCAGGGGTGAGTGTGATGCAGAAATCAGAACACCCCCTTACCCATGGTAAGAAACCTTGTGGTTGGCACGTTGTCCAACGTTCAGTGTAGGAGAAACCAGCATTCACCCTGAGGCCCCGCCCATTCTTGAGTGCGACAAGGGCATAAACACGCATTGTGACTCTCAACATGAGTCCTGTCCTCTAGTAAGTCCTCTCAGTGACTGGACCATTAGATGTCATAATGGGCTTGATATGTCCCTAGGCCTCAATTTTTAACCAGATTTCTGATTGTCCAATCACCACCCCCCCAGGGCTCTACTCTGGAATCCCTCATTTGGTGGGACACCTGAGGTTAAAAAGAAAACAACATCAAAAAAAAAAAAAACGGACTTCTTCCATCCCACAGAGTGACCCCAAAAGCTTTGGACTGGGCCAAACCACCAGGGAGTAAGACTCGTCCATTTCCCATGAAGTCACCCAGAAATTTCACGACCATGAGTGACACGATATCCAGAGACAAAAACTTGAGCAAGAGCCTCACACTCGCACTTTTCTCAAATCCCGAAAATTCTCCTCATGGTCTGTAGATAAGTCCTGCCAACCTATGACCTGAAACATAAGCCAAGTTTGTGTTTTCAGACAACTGTCCAAACAGCCCTGGCCTACACAACCTACAGGCTCAGGCCCCTGGAGCCAAACCTGAGGACTGTACTTGCCCTCTCCAAGGGAATTGTGTGTGCCCATTCCAATGGCCACATCCCTTCTAAAAGGATAAACCTCCAAAGTCCCTGATCCATCTCATTAGTGGTGGCTTCCCAGGTAAAACAGGGGCAATCTGAGCCCATCTGAGCACCTACCTGTACTCAGACCCATAGACAGATGTCCCCAGAGGTAAAAAGGAAAGAACAGGCCCCTAGGCACTAATCATATCCATTGCTTTAGTTTCCAGGCATCTCTCCTCAGAGGCCTGGATTTCAAAACCAGCATATGGCTGTTTCTTGACTCACCCATCACAAAACATCTCATCTACCCATGGGAAACTTGCACGTTGGAGCTGTGTCAAAGCCTCTGTTTAGGAGAACACTTCAGGGCCCCAGTGCCACCGCTTTATTCCAAGGTCTCCATCGACACAAAAGCACATTAGGACCCATCCATAGGAGAGTCCATTTCAACTCAGCCTCCTCGGTTGCTCCCCCAGATCCAGCAGATCTAACCTGTCTTGTTTCTAGGAGACAATTGGAATGCGAGGTGGGCTACCCAGCCATGCATCCTTAGAACCCTGCTCAGAATCATTGGCCTGGAGCCAAACAACAGGTCTCAATTGTCCTGCAGAAGACACTTTGCAGTTTGGAGCTTCTCACAAATCCCATCGTGGGAAAACCCCTTTGGCCTCGTGATGCCACCCTTCGTGAACGGTCCATCAGGGACAGAAACACCAACTTGAGCAATCGTCTGATCTGCGCCGTGACTTCAGATGCACGAGATCTCAATTCAGGTCTGTAGATTGTGCCATCGCTGATACAAAATCCAGAGACAAAAACCTGAGCAAGCGCCTCAGACTCGCACTTTCTTCATAACCTGAAGAGTTCTTCTCATGGTTTGTAGATCGGGCCTGCCATACCTACGTCCCCAAACCTAAGCTGAGTTTGTGTTTTCAGACTTCTGTCCTCAAAGTCCAGGGCCACACACCCTCCAGGCTGGGGCCCCTGGAGCCACACATTAGGACTGAGCCTACCAATCCATGGGAATTCTGCCCATTCTATTGTCCAAAATCGTACAAATTAGGAGAAACCTCCAAAGTCCCTGAGGCCATCCCAATCGTGTAGGTCGCCCGGAACAAACAAGGGCTGTCTGACACCAGCTGATAATCTACCTCCACTCATACCATAAATGGATGTCCCCAGAGGAGAAGATTGAACCAGACAGGACCCTAGGCCATAATAGGATCCATTGCCTTGGTTTACAGGCATGTCTCCTCAAAAGCCTGATTCCAATACGAGCATAGGGGTTTTGCTGAGGCACCCAGCAGAACTCATCTCGTCTCCACAAGGAAACCTGTGCATGGGAGCCATGTCCAAAGCATAGGAGAGTACTTCAGGGTCCCGGTGCCACCGCCCCATTCCAAGGCCCTCATGGACACAAAAACACATTAGGACCCATCCTCAGGAAAGTCCATTTCAACTCAGCCACCCCGGTTGCTCCCGCAGAACCATCAGATCTAAACTGTCTTGTTGCTAGGAGACAATTGGAATGCGAGGCTGGCCTCCCAGGCATCCATCCTCGAACGGTGCTCTGGAGTCATTCCATATGGAATGTCCTGAAGCTGTCCAACAGGTCTCAATTGTCCCGCAGAAGGAATCTTTGTAGGGGGCATCCCACAACTCCCAACGTGGGAAAACCTCAATGGCCTCGAGATTCCGCTCCCTTCATGAAGCGGCCGTCATGCACGGAAACTCCAACCTGAGCCAACGTCTGATCCTCGCCCTGACTTCAGATGCATGAGTATTGGTTCAGATCTGCAGGGGGTACCTGCCGTGCCCTCGCCCTGAAACCCAAGTCTAGCTTGTCTTCTCAGACTTCCGTCCTTACACTCCTGACCCCGAAGCCCTCAAGTTTGGCAATTCCGGACCCACAATGCAGCACTCTGCCTGCCCTCTAGAAAAAAATTATTGCCTCATGAGCTGCCCAGGCACCTTCAATGAGGATAAACCTCCACAGCACTCGACTTCACCCAAATTATACAGTCTAACCTGGGCACTAATGCACTGTCGGACACAACCTGAGCCCGGACCTCTTGACCAACACCCGGAAAGCAGACCGCACACTGAGCACATAAGACCGGCCATGGCCTTAGGTCATCATCTTTTCCCTACCTCAGTTTTCAGGCCTCAGAACAGAGACTTTATCTCCAATCACTGCCCAGGGGTGAGTGTGATGCAGAAATCAGAACACCCCCTTACCCATGGTAAGAAACCTTGTGGTTGGCACGTTGTCCAACGTTCAGTGTAGGAGAAACCAGCATTCACCCTGAGGCCCCGCCCATTCTTGAGTGCGACAAGGGCATAAACACGCATTGTGACTCTCAACATGAGTCCTGTCCTCTAGTAAGTCCTCTCAGTGACTGGACCATTAGATGTCATAATGGGCTTGATATGTCCCTAGGCCTCAATTTTTAACCAGATTTCTGATTGTCCAATCACCACCCCCCCCAGGGCTCTACTCTGGAATCCCTCATTTGGTGGGACACCTGAGGTTAAAAAGAAAACAACATCAAAAAAAAAAAAAAAACGGACTTCTTCCATCCCACAGAGTGACCCCAAAAGCTTTGGACTGGGCCAAACCACCAGGGAGTAAGACTCGTCCATTTCCCATGAAGTCACCCAGAAATTTCACGACCATGAGTGACACGATATCCAGAGACAAAAACTTGAGCAAGAGCCTCACACTCGCACTTTTCTCAAATCCCGAAAATGCTCCTCATGGTCTGTAGATAAGTCCTGCCAACCTATGACCTGAAACATAAGCCAAGTTTGTGTTTTCAGACAACTGTCCAAACAGCCCTGGCCTACACAACCTACAGGCTCAGGCCCCTGGAGCCAAACCTGAGGACTGTACTTGCCCTCTCCAAGGGAATTGTGTGTGCCCATTCCAATGGCCACATCCCTTCTAAAAGGATAAACCTCCAAAGTCCCTGATCCATGTCATTAGTGGTGGCTTCCCAGGTAAAACAGGGGCAATCTGAGCCCATCTGAGCACCTACCTGTACTCAGACCCATAGACAGATGTCCCCAGAGGTAAAAAGGAAAGAACAGGCCCCTAGGCACTAATCATATCCATTGCTTTAGTTTCCAGGCATCTCTCCTCAGAGGCCTGGATTTCAAAACCAGCATATGGCTGTTTCTTGACTCACCCATCACAAAACATCTCATCTACCCATGGGAAACTTGCACGTTGGAGCTGTGTCAAAGCCTCTGTTTAGGAGAACACTTCAGGGCCCCAGTGCCACCGCTTTATTCCAAGGTCTCCATCGACACAAAAGCACATTAGGACCCATCCATAGGAGAGTCCATTTCAACTCAGCCTCCTCGGTTGCTCCCCCAGATCCAGCAGATCTAACCTGTCTTGTTTCTAGGAGACAATTGGAATGCGAGGTGGGCTACCCAGCCATGCATCCTTAGAACCCTGCTCAGAATCATTGGCCTGGAGCCAAACAACAGGTCTCAATTGTCCTGCAGAAGACACTTTGCAGTTTGGAGCTTCTCACAAATCCCATCGTGGGAAAACCCCTTTGGCCTCGTGATGCCACCCTTCGTGAACGGTCCATCAGGGACAGAAACACCAACTTGAGCGATCGTCTGATCTGCGCCGTGACTTCAGATGCACGAGATCTCAATTCAGGTCTGTAGATTGTGCCATCGCTGATACAAAATCCAGAGACAAAAACCTGAGCAAGCGCCTCAGACTCGCACTTTCTTCATAACCTGAAGAGTTCTTCTCATGGTTTGTAGATCGGGCCTGCCATACCTACGTCCCCAAACCTAAGCTGAGTTTGTGTTTTCAGACTTCTGTCCTCAAAGTCCAGGGCCACACACCCTCCAGGCTGGGGCCCCTGGAGCCACACATTAGGACTGAGCCTACCAATCCATGGGAATTCTGCCCATTCTATTGTCCAAAATCGTACAAATTAGGAGAAACCTCCAAAGTCCCTGAGGCCATCCCAATCGTGTAGGTCGCCCGGAACAAACAAGGGCTGTCTGACACCAGCTGATAATCTACCTCCACTCATACCATAAATGGATGTCCCCAGAGGAGAAGATTGAACCAGACAGGACCCTAGGCCATAATAGGATCCATTGCCTTGGTTTACAGGCATGTCTCCTCAAAAGCCTGATTCCAATACGAGCATAGGGGTTTTGCTGAGGCACCCAGCAGAACTCATCTCGTCTCCACAAGGAAACCTGTGCATGGGAGCCATGTCCAAAGCATAGGAGAGTACTTCAGGGTCCCGGTGCCACCGCCCCATTCCAAGGCCCTCATGGACACAAAAACACATTAGGACCCATCCTCAGGAAAGTCCATTTCAACTCAGCCACCCCGGTTGCTCCCGCAGAACCATCAGATCTAAACTGTCTTGTTGCTAGGAGACAATTGGAATGCGAGGCTGGCCTCCCAGGCATCCATCCTCGAACGGTGCTCTGGAGTCATTCCATATGGAATGTCCTGAAGCTGTCCAACAGGTCTCAATTGTCCCGCAGAAGGAATCTTTGTAGGGGGCATCCCACAACTCCCAACGTGGGAAAACCTCAATGGCCTCGAGATTCCGCTCCCTTCATGAAGCGGCCGTCATGCACGGAAACTCCAACCTGAGCCAACGTCTGATCCTCGCCCTGACTTCAGATGCATGAGTATTGGTTCAGATCTGCAGGGGGTACCTGCCGTGCCCTCGCCCTGAAACCCAAGTCTAGCTTGTCTTCTCAGACTTCCGTCCTTACACTCCTGACCCCGAAGCCCTCAAGTTTGGCAATTCCGGACCCACAATGCAGCACTCTGCCTGCCCTCTAGAAAAAAATTATTGCCTCATGAGCTGCCCAGGCACCTTCAATGAGGATAAACCTCCACAGCACTCGACTTCACCCAAATTATACAGTCTAACCTGGGCACTAATGCACTGTCGGACACAACCTGAGCCCGGACCTCTTGACCAACACCCGGAAAGCAGACCGCACACTGAGCACATAAGACCGGCCATGGCCTTAGGTCATCATCTTTTCCCTACCTCAGTTTTCAGGCCTCAGAACAGAGACTTTATCTCCAATCACTGCCCAGGGGTGAGTGTGATGCAGAAATCAGAACACCCCCTTACCCATGGTAAGAAACCTTGTGGTTGGCACGTTGTCCAACGTTCAGTGTAGGAGAAACCAGCATTCACCCTGAGGCCCCGCCCATTCTTGAGTGCGACAAGGGCATAAACACGCATTGTGACTCTCAACATGAGTCCTGTCCTCTAGTAAGTCCTCTCAGTGACTGGACCATTAGATGTCATAATGGGCTTGATATGTCCCTAGGCCTCAATTTTTAACCAGATTTCTGATTGTCCAATCACCACCCCCCCCAGGGCTCTACTCTGGAATCCCTCATTTGGTGGGACACCTGAGGTTAAAAAGAAAACAACATCAAAAAAAAAAAAAAAACGGACTTCTTCCATCCCACAGAGTGACCCCAAAAGCTTTGGACTGGGCCAAACCACCAGGGAGTAAGACTCGTCCATTTCCCATGAAGTCACCCAGAAATTTCACGACCATGAGTGACACGATATCCAGAGACAAAAACTTGAGCAAGAGCCTCACACTCGCACTTTTCTCAAATCCCGAAAATGCTCCTCATGGTCTGTAGATAAGTCCTGCCAACCTATGACCTGAAACATAAGCCAAGTTTGTGTTTTCAGACAACTGTCCAAACAGCCCTGGCCTACACAACCTACAGGCTCAGGCCCCTGGAGCCAAACCTGAGGACTGTACTTGCCCTCTCCAAGGGAATTGTGTGTGCCCATTCCAATGGCCACATCCCTTCTAAAAGGATAAACCTCCAAAGTCCCTGATCCATGTCATTAGTGGTGGCTTCCCAGGTAAAACAGGGGCAATCTGAGCCCATCTGAGCACCTACCTGTACTCAGACCCATAGACAGATGTCCCCAGAGGTAAAAAGGAAAGAACAGGCCCCTAGGCACTAATCATATCCATTGCTTTAGTTTCCAGGCATCTCTCCTCAGAGGCCTGGATTTCAAAACCAGCATATGGCTGTTTCTTGACTCACCCATCACAAAACATCTCATCTACCCATGGGAAACTTGCACGTTGGAGCTGTGTCAAAGCCTCTGTTTAGGAGAACACTTCAGGGCCCCAGTGCCACCGCTTTATTCCAAGGTCTCCATCGACACAAAAGCACATTAGGACCCATCCATAGGAGAGTCCATTTCAACTCAGCCTCCTCGGTTGCTCCCCCAGATCCAGCAGATCTAACCTGTCTTGTTTCTAGGAGACAATTGGAATGCGAGGTGGGCTACCCAGCCATGCATCCTTAGAACCCTGCTCAGAATCATTGGCCTGGAGCCAAACAACAGGTCTCAATTGTCCTGCAGAAGACACTTTGCAGTTTGGAGCTTCTCACAAATCCCATCGTGGGAAAACCCCTTTGGCCTCGTGATGCCACCCTTCGTGAACGGTCCATCAGGGACAGAAACACCAAGTTGAGCGATCGTCTGATCTGCGCCGTGACTTCAGATGCACGAGATCTCAATTCAGGTCTGTAGATTGTGCCATCGCTGATACAAAATCCAGAGACAAAAACCTGAGCAAGCGCCTCAGACTCGCACTTTCTTCATAACCTGAAGAGTTCTTCTCATGGTTTGTAGATCGGGCCTGCCATACCTACGTCCCCAAACCTAAGCTGAGTTTGTGTTTTCAGACTTCTGTCCTCAAAGTCCAGGGCCACACACCCTCCAGGCTGGGGCCCCTGGAGCCACACATTAGGACTGAGCCTACCAATCCATGGGAATTCTGCCCATTCTATTGTCCAAAATCGTACAAATTAGGAGAAACCTCCAAAGTCCCTGAGGCCATCCCAATCGTGTAGGTCGCCCGGAACAAACAAGGGCTGTCTGACACCAGCTGATAATCTACCTCCACTCATACCATAAATGGATGTCCCCAGAGGAGAAGATTGAACCAGACAGGACCCTAGGCCATAATAGGATCCATTGCCTTGGTTTACAGGCATGTCTCCTCAAAAGCCTGATTCCAATACGAGCATAGGGGTTTTGCTGAGGCACCCAGCAGAACTCATCTCGTCTCCACAAGGAAACCTGTGCATGGGAGCCATGTCCAAAGCATAGGAGAGTACTTCAGGGTCCCGGTGCCACCGCCCCATTCCAAGGCCCTCATGGACACAAAAACACATGAGGACCCATCCTCAGGAAAGTCCATTTCAACTCAGCCACCCCGGTTGCTCCCGCAGAACCATCAGATCTAAACTGTCTTGTTGCTAGGAGACAATTGGAATGCGAGGCTGGCCTCCCAGGCATCCATCCTCGAACGGTGCTCTGGAGTCATTCCATATGGAATGTCCTGAAGCTGTCCAACAGGTCTCAATTGTCCCGCAGAAGGAATCTTTGTAGGGGGCATCCCACAACTCCCAACGTGGGAAAACCTCAATGGCCTCGAGATTCCGCTCCCTTCATGAAGCGGCCGTCATGCACGGAAACTCCAACCTGAGCCAACGTCTGATCCTCGCCCTGACTTCAGATGCATGAGTATTGGTTCAGATCTGCAGGGGGTACCTGCCGTGCCCTCGCCCTGAAACCCAAGTCTAGCTTGTCTTCTCAGACTTCCGTCCTTACACTCCTGACCCCGAAGCCCTCAAGTTTGGCAATTCCGGACCCACAATGCAGCACTCTGCCTGCCCTCTAGAAAAAAATTATTGCCTCATGAGCTGCCCAGGCACCTTCAATGAGGATAAACCTCCACAGCACTCGACTTCACCCAAATTATACAGTCTAACCTGGGCACTAATGCACTGTCGGACACAACCTGAGCCCGGACCTCTTGACCAACACCCGGAAAGCAGACCGCACACTGAGCACATAAGACCGGCCATGGCCTTAGGTCATCATCTTTTCCCTACCTCAGTTTTCAGGCCTCAGAACAGAGACTTTATCTCCAATCACTGCCCAGGGGTGAGTGTGATGCAGAAATCAGAACACCCCCTTACCCATGGTAAGAAACCTTGTGGTTGGCACGTTGTCCAACGTTCAGTGTAGGAGAAACCAGCATTCACCCTGAGGCCCCGCCCATTCTTGAGTGCGACAAGGGCATAAACACGCATTGTGACTCTCAACATGAGTCCTGTCCTCTAGTAAGTCCTCTCAGTGACTGGACCATTAGATGTCATAATGGGCTTGATATGTCCCTAGGCCTCAATTTTTAACCAGATTTCTGATTGTCCAATCACCACCCCCCCCAGGGCTCTACTCTGGAATCCCTCATTTGGTGGGACACCTGAGGTTAAAAAGAAAACAACATCAAAAAAAAAAAAAACGGACTTCTTCCATCCCACAGAGTGACCCCAAAAGCTTTGGACTGGGCCAAACCACCAGGGAGTAAGACTCGTCCATTTCCCATGAAGTCACCCAGAAATTTCACGACCATGAGTGACACGATATCCAGAGACAAAAACTTGAGCAAGAGCCTCACACTCGCACTTTTCTCAAATCCCGAAAATGCTCCTCATGGTCTGTAGATAAGTCCTGCCAACCTATGACCTGAAACATAAGCCAAGTTTGTGTTTTCAGACAACTGTCCAAACAGCCCTGGCCTACACAACCTACAGGCTCAGGCCCCTGGAGCCAAACCTGAGGACTGTACTTGCCCTCTCCAAGGGAATTGTGTGTGCCCATTCCAATGGCCACATCCCTTCTAAAAGGATAAACCTCCAAAGTCCCTGATCCATGTCATTAGTGGTGGCTTCCCAGGTAAAACAGGGGCAATCTGAGCCCATCTGAGCACCTACCTGTACTCAGACCCATAGACAGATGTCCCCAGAGGTAAAAAGGAAAGAACAGGCCCCTAGGCACTAATCATATCCATTGCTTTAGTTTCCAGGCATCTCTCCTCAGAGGCCTGGATTTCAAAACCAGCATATGGCTGTTTCTTGACTCACCCATCACAAAACATCTCATCTACCCATGGGAAACTTGCACGTTGGAGCTGTGTCAAAGCCTCTGTTTAGGAGAACACTTCAGGGCCCCAGTGCCACCGCTTTATTCCAAGGTCTCCATCGACACAAAAGCACATTAGGACCCATCCATAGGAGAGTCCATTTCAACTCAGCCTCCTCGGTTGCTCCCCCAGATCCAGCAGATCTAACCTGTCTTGTTTCTAGGAGACAATTGGAATGCGAGGTGGGCTACCCAGCCATGCATCCTTAGAACCCTGCTCAGAATCATTGGCCTGGAGCCAAACAACAGGTCTCAATTGTCCTGCAGAAGACACTTTGCAGTTTGGAGCTTCTCACAAATCCCATCGTGGGAAAACCCCTTTGGCCTCGTGATGCCACCCTTCGTGAACGGTCCATCAGGGACAGAAACACCAACTTGAGCGATCGTCTGATCTGCGCCGTGACTTCAGATGCACGAGATCTCAATTCAGGTCTGTAGATTGTGCCATCGCTGATACAAAATCCAGAGACAAAAACCTGAGCAAGCGCCTCAGACTCGCACTTTCTTCATAACCTGAAGAGTTCTTCTCATGGTTTGTAGATCGGGCCTGCCATACCTACGTCCCCAAACCTAAGCTGAGTTTGTGTTTTCAGACTTCTGTCCTCAAAGTCCAGGGCCACACACCCTCCAGGCTGGGGCCCCTGGAGCCACACATTAGGACTGAGCCTACCAATCCATGGGAATTCTGCCCATTCTATTGTCCAAAATCGTACAAATTAGGAGAAACCTCCAAAGTCCCTGAGGCCATCCCAATCGTGTAGGTCGCCCGGAACAAACAAGGGCTGTCTGACACCAGCTGATAATCTACCTCCACTCATACCATAAATGGATGTCCCCAGAGGAGAAGATTGAACCAGACAGGACCCTAGGCCATAATAGGATCCATTGCCTTGGTTTACAGGCATGTCTCCTCAAAAGCCTGATTCCAATACGAGCATAGGGGTTTTGCTGAGGCACCCAGCAGAACTCATCTCGTCTCCACAAGGAAACCTGTGCATGGGAGCCATGTCCAAAGCATAGGAGAGTACTTCAGGGTCCCGGTGCCACCGCCCCATTCCAAGGCCCTCATGGACACAAAAACACATGAGGACCCATCCTCAGGAAAGTCCATTTCAACTCAGCCACCCCGGTTGCTCCCGCAGAACCATCAGATCTAAACTGTCTTGTTGCTAGGAGACAATTGGAATGCGAGGCTGGCCTCCCAGGCATCCATCCTCGAACGGTGCTCTGGAGTCATTCCATATGGAATGTCCTGAAGCTGTCCAACAGGTCTCAATTGTCCCGCAGAAGGAATCTTTGTAGGGGGCATCCCACAACTCCCAACGTGGGAAAACCTCAATGGCCTCGAGATTCCGCTCCCTTCATGAAGCGGCCGTCATGCACGGAAACTCCAACCTGAGCCAACGTCTGATCCTCGCCCTGACTTCAGATGCATGAGTATTGGTTCAGATCTGCAGGGGGTACCTGCCGTGCCCTCGCCCTGAAACCCAAGTCTAGCTTGTCTTCTCAGACTTCCGTCCTTACACTCCTGACCCCGAAGCCCTCAAGTTTGGCAATTCCGGACCCACAATGCAGCACTCTGCCTGCCCTCTAGAAAAAAATTATTGCCTCATGAGCTGCCCAGGCACCTTCAATGAGGATAAACCTCCACAGCACTCGACTTCACCCAAATTATACAGTCTAACCTGGGCACTAATGCACTGTCGGACACAACCTGAGCCCGGACCTCTTGACCAACACCCGGAAAGCAGACCGCACACTGAGCACATAAGACCGGCCATGGCCTTAGGTCATCATCTTTTCCCTACCTCAGTTTTCAGGCCTCAGAACAGAGACTTTATCTCCAATCACTGCCCAGGGGTGAGTGTGATGCAGAAATCAGAACACCCCCTTACCCATGGTAAGAAACCTTGTGGTTGGCACGTTGTCCAACGTTCAGTGTAGGAGAAACCAGCATTCACCCTGAGGCCCCGCCCATTCTTGAGTGCGACAAGGGCATAAACACGCATTGTGACTCTCAACATGAGTCCTGTCCTCTAGTAAGTCCTCTCAGTGACTGGACCATTAGATGTCATAATGGGCTTGATATGTCCCTAGGCCTCAATTTTTAACCAGATTTCTGATTGTCCAATCACCACCCCCCCAGGGCTCTACTCTGGAATCCCTCATTTGGTGGGACACCTGAGGTTAAAAAGAAAACAACATCAAAAAAAAAAAAAAAAACGGACTTCTTCCATCCCACAGAGTGACCCCAAAAGCTTTGGACTGGGCCAAACCACCAGGGAGTAAGACTCGTCCATTTCCCATGAAGTCACCCAGAAATTTCACGACCATGAGTGACACGATATCCAGAGACAAAAACTTGAGCAAGAGCCTCACACTCGCACTTTTCTCAAATCCCGAAAATTCTCCTCATGGTCTGTAGATAAGTCCTGCCAACCTATGACCTGAAACATAAGCCAAGTTTGTGTTTTCAGACAACTGTCCAAACAGCCCTGGCCTACACAACCTACAGGCTCAGGCCCCTGGAGCCAAACCTGAGGACTGTACTTGCCCTCTCCAAGGGAATTGTGTGTGCCCATTCCAATGGCCACATCCCTTCTAAAAGGATAAACCTCCAAAGTCCCTGATCCATCTCATTAGTGGTGGCTTCCCAGGTAAAACAGGGGCAATCTGAGCCCATCTGAGCACCTACCTGTACTCAGACCCATAGACAGATGTCCCCAGAGGTAAAAAGGAAAGAACAGGCCCCTAGGCACTAATCATATCCATTGCTTTAGTTTCCAGGCATCTCTCCTCAGAGGCCTGGATTTCAAAACCAGCATATGGCTGTTTCTTGACTCACCCATCACAAAACATCTCATCTACCCATGGGAAACTTGCACGTTGGAGCTGTGTCAAAGCCTCTGTTTAGGAGAACACTTCAGGGCCCCAGTGCCACCGCTTTATTCCAAGCTCTCCATCGACACAAAAGCACATTAGGACCCATCCATAGGAGAGTCCATTTCAACTCAGCCTCCTCGGTTGCTCCCCCAGATCCAGCAGATCTAACCTGTCTTGTTTCTAGGAGACAATTGGAATGCGAGGTGGGCTACCCAGCCATGCATCCTTAGAACCCTGCTCAGAATCATTGGCCTGGAGCCAAACAACAGGTCTCAATTGTCCTGCAGAAGACACTTTGCAGTTTGGAGCTTCTCACAAATCCCATCGTGGGAAAACCCCTTTGGCCTCGTGATGCCACCCTTCGTGAAAGGTCCATCAGGGACAGAAACACCAAGTTGAGCGATCGTCTGATCTGCGCCGTGACTTCAGTTGCACGAGATCTCAATTCAGGTCTGTAGATTGTGCCATCGCTGATACAAAATCCAGAGACAAAAACCTGAGCAAGCGCCTCAGACTCGCACTTTCTTCATAACCTGAAGAGTTCTTCTCATGGTTTGTAGATCGGGCCTGCCATACCTACGTCCCCAAACCTAAGCTGAGTTTGTGTTTTCAGACTTCTGTCCTCAAAGTCCAGGGCCACACACCCTCCAGGCTGGGGCCCCTGGAGCCACACATTAGGACTGAGCCTACCAATCCATGGGAATTCTGCCCATTCTATTGTCCAAAATCGTACAAATTAGGAGAAACCTCCAAAGTCCCTGAGGCCATCCCAATCGTGTAGGTCGCCCGGAACAAACAAGGGCTGTCTGACACCAGCTGATAATCTACCTCCACTCATACCATAAATGGATGTCCCCAGAGGAGAAGATTGAACCAGACAGGACCCTAGGCCATAATAGGATCCATTGCCTTGGTTTACAGGCATGTCTCCTCAAAAGCCTGATTCCAATACGAGCATAGGGGTTTTGCTGAGGCACCCAGCAGAACTCATCTCGTCTCCACAAGGAAACCTGTGCATGGGAGCCATGTCCAAAGCATAGGAGAGTACTTCAGGGTCCCGGTGCCACCGCCCCATTCCAAGGCCCTCATGGACACAAAAACACATGAGGACCCATCCTCAGGAAAGTCCATTTCAACTCAGCCACCCCGGTTGCTCCCGCAGAACCATCAGATCTAAACTGTCTTGTTGCTAGGAGACAATTGGAATGCGAGGCTGGCCTCCCAGGCATCCATCCTCGAACGGTGCTCTGGAGTCATTCCATATGGAATGTCCTGAAGCTGTCCAACAGGTCTCAATTGTCCCGCAGAAGGAATCTTTGTAGGGGGCATCCCACAACTCCCAACGTGGGAAAACCTCAATGGCCTCGAGATTCCGCTCCCTTCATGAAGCGGCCGTCATGCACGGAAACTCCAACCTGAGCCAACGTCTGATCCTCGCCCTGACTTCAGATGCATGAGTATTGGTTCAGATCTGCAGGGGGTACCTGCCGTGCCCTCGCCCTGAAACCCAAGTCTAGCTTGTCTTCTCAGACTTCCGTCCTTACACTCCTGACCCCGAAGCCCTCAAGTTTGGCAATTCCGGACCCACAATGCAGCACTCTGCCTGCCCTCTAGAAAAAAATTATTGCCTCATGAGCTGCCCAGGCACCTTCAATGAGGATAAACCTCCACAGCACTCGACTTCACCCAAATTATACAGTCTAACCTGGGCACTAATGCACTGTCGGACACAACCTGAGCCCGGACCTCTTGACCAACACCCGGAAAGCAGACCGCACACTGAGCACATAAGACCGGCCATGGCCTTAGGTCATCATCTTTTCCCTACCTCAGTTTTCAGGCCTCAGAACAGAGACTTTATCTCCAATCACTGCCCAGGGGTGAGTGTGATGCAGAAATCAGAACACCCCCTTACCCATGGTAAGAAACCTTGTGGTTGGCACGTTGTCCAACGTTCAGTGTAGGAGAAACCAGCATTCACCCTGAGGCCCCGCCCATTCTTGAGTGCGACAAGGGCATAAACACGCATTGTGACTCTCAACATGAGTCCTGTCCTCTAGTAAGTCCTCTCAGTGACTGGACCATTAGATGTCATAATGGGCTTGATATGTCCCTAGGCCTCAATTTTTAACCAGATTTCTGATTGTCCAATCACCACCCCCCCAGGGCTCTACTCTGGAATCCCTCATTTGGTGGGACACCTGAGGTTAAAAAGAAAACAACATCAAAAAAAAAAAAAAAAAACGGACTTCTTCCATCCCACAGAGTGACCCCAAAAGCTTTGGACTGGGCCAAACCACCAGGGAGTAAGACTCGTCCATTTCCCATGAAGTCACCCAGAAATTTCACGACCATGAGTGACACGATATCCAGAGACAAAAACTTGAGCAAGAGCCTCACACTCGCACTTTTCTCAAATCCCGAAAATTCTCCTCATGGTCTGTAGATAAGTCCTGCCAACCTATGACCTGAAACATAAGCCAAGTTTGTGTTTTCAGACAACTGTCCAAACAGCCCTGGCCTACACAACCTACAGGCTCAGGCCCCTGGAGCCAAACCTGAGGACTGTACTTGCCCTCTCCAAGGGAATTGTGTGTGCCCATTCCAATGGCCACATCCCTTCTAAAAGGATAAACCTCCAAAGTCCCTGATCCATCTCATTAGTGGTGGCTTCCCAGGTAAAACAGGGGCAATCTGAGCCCATCTGAGCACCTACCTGTACTCAGACCCATAGACAGATGTCCCCAGAGGTAAAAAGGAAAGAACAGGCCCCTAGGCACTAATCATATCCATTGCTTTAGTTTCCAGGCATCTCTCCTCAGAGGCCTGGATTTCAAAACCAGCATATGGCTGTTTCTTGACTCACCCATCACAAAACATCTCATCTACCCATGGGAAACTTGCACGTTGGAGCTGTGTCAAAGCCTCTGTTTAGGAGAACACTTCAGGGCCCCAGTGCCACCGCTTTATTCCAAGGTCTCCATCGACACAAAAGCACATTAGGACCCATCCATAGGAGAGTCCATTTCAACTCAGCCTCCTCGGTTGCTCCCCCAGATCCAGCAGATCTAACCTGTCTTGTTTCTAGGAGACAATTGGAATGCGAGGTGGGCTACCCAGCCATGCATCCTTAGAACCCTGCTCAGAATCATTGGCCTGGAGCCAAACAACAGGTCTCAATTGTCCTGCAGAAGACACTTTGCAGTTTGGAGCTTCTCACAAATCCCATCGTGGGAAAACCCCTTTGGCCTCGTGATGCCACCCTTCGTGAAAGGTCCATCAGGGACAGAAACACCAACTTGAGCGATCGTCTGATCTGCGCCGTGACTTCAGTTGCACGAGATCTCAATTCAGGTCTGTAGATTGTGCCATCGCTGATACAAAATCCAGAGACAAAAACCTGAGCAAGCGCCTCAGACTCGCACTTTCTTCATAACCTGAAGAGTTCTTCTCATGGTTTGTAGATCGGGCCTGCCATACCTACGTCCCCAAACCTAAGCTGAGTTTGTGTTTTCAGACTTCTGTCCTCAAAATCCAGGGCCACACACCCTCCAGGCTGGGGCCCCTGGAGCCACACATTAGGACTGAGCCTACCAATCCATGGGAATTCTGCCCATTCTATTGTCCAAAATCGTACAAATTAGGAGAAACCTCCAAAGTCCCTGAGGCCATCCCAATCGTGTAGGTCGCCCGGAACAAACAAGGGCTGTCTGACACCAGCTGATAATCTACCTCCACTCATACCATAAATGGATGTCCCCAGAGGAGAAGATTGAACCAGACAGGACCCTAGGCCATAATAGGATCCATTGCCTTGGTTTACAGGCATGTCTCCTCAAAAGCCTGATTCCAATACGAGCATAGGGGTTTTGCTGAGGCACCCAGCAGAACTCATCTCGTCTCCACAAGGAAACCTGTGCATGGGAGCCATGTCCAAAGCATAGGAGAGTACTTCAGGGTCCCGGTGCCACCGCCCCATTCCAAGGCCCTCATGGACACAAAAACACATGAGGACCCATCCTCAGGAAAGTCCATTTCAACTCAGCCACCCCGGTTGCTCCCGCAGAACCATCAGATCTAAACTGTCTTGTTGCTAGGAGACAATTGGAATGCGAGGCTGGCCTCCCAGGCATCCATCCTCGAACGGTGCTCTGGAGTCATTCCATATGGAATGTCCTGAAGCTGTCCAACAGGTCTCAATTGTCCCGCAGAAGGAATCTTTGTAGGGGGCATCCCACAACTCCCAACGTGGGAAAACCTCAATGGCCTCGAGATTCCGCTCCCTTCATGAAGCGGCCGTCATGCACGGAAACTCCAACCTGAGCCAACGTCTGATCCTCGCCCTGACTTCAGATGCATGAGTATTGGTTCAGATCTGCAGGGGGTACCTGCCGTGCCCTCGCCCTGAAACCCAAGTCTAGCTTGTCTTCTCAGACTTCCGTCCTTACACTCCTGACCCCGAAGCCCTCAAGTTTGGCAATTCCGGACCCACAATGCAGCACTCTGCCTGCCCTCTAGAAAAAAATTATTGCCTCATGAGCTGCCCAGGCACCTTCAATGAGGATAAACCTCCACAGCACTCGACTTCACCCAAATTATACAGTCTAACCTGGGCACTAATGCACTGTCGGACACAACCTGAGCCCGGACCTCTTGACCAACACCCGGAAAGCAGACCGCACACTGAGCACATAAGACCGGCCATGGCCTTAGGTCATCATCTTTTCCCTACCTCAGTTTTCAGGCCTCAGAACAGAGACTTTATCTCCAATCACTGCCCAGGGGTGAGTGTGATGCAGAAATCAGAACACCCCCTTACCCATGGTAAGAAACCTTGTGGTTGGCACGTTGTCCAACGTTCAGTGTAGGAGAAACCAGCATTCACCCTGAGGCCCCGCCCATTCTTGAGTGCGACAAGGGCATAAACACGCATTGTGACTCTCAACATGAGTCCTGTCCTCTAGTAAGTCCTCTCAGTGACTGGACCATTAGATGTCATAATGGGCTTGATATGTCCCTAGGCCTCAATTTTTAACCAGATTTCTGATTGTCCAATCACCACCCCCCCAGGGCTCTACTCTGGAATCCCTCATTTGGTGGGACACCTGAGGTTAAAAAGAAAACAACATCAAAAAAAAAAAAAAAAACGGACTTCTTCCATCCCACAGAGTGACCCCAAAAGCTTTGGACTGGGCCAAACCACCAGGGAGTAAGACTCGTCCATTTCCCATGAAGTCACCCAGAAATTTCACGACCATGAGTGACACGATATCCAGAGACAAAAACTTGAGCAAGAGCCTCACACTCGCACTTTTCTCAAATCCCGAAAATTCTCCTCATGGTCTGTAGATAAGTCCTGCCAACCTATGACCTGAAACATAAGCCAAGTTTGTGTTTTCAGACAACTGTCCAAACAGCCCTGGCCTACACAACCTACAGGCTCAGGCCCCTGGAGCCAAACCTGAGGACTGTACTTGCCCTCTCCAAGGGAATTGTGTGTGCCCATTCCAATGGCCACATCCCTTCTAAAAGGATAAACCTCCAAAGTCCCTGATCCATGTCATTAGTGGTGGCTTCCCAGGTAAAACAGGGGCAATCTGAGCCCATCTGAGCACCTACCTGTACTCAGACCCATAGACAGATGTCCCCAGAGGTAAAAAGGAAAGAACAGGCCCCTAGGCACTAATCATATCCATTGCTTTAGTTTCCAGGCATCTCTCCTCAGAGGCCTGGATTTCAAAACCAGCATATGGCTGTTTCTTGACTCACCCATCACAAAACATCTCATCTACCCATGGGAAACTTGCACGTTGGAGCTGTGTCAAAGCCTCTGTTTAGGAGAACACTTCAGGGCCCCAGTGCCACCGCTTTATTCCAAGGTCTCCATCGACACAAAAGCACATTAGGACCCATCCATAGGAGAGTCCATTTCAACTCAGCCTCCTCGGTTGCTCCCCCAGATCCAGCAGATCTAACCTGTCTTGTTTCTAGGAGACAATTGGAATGCGAGGTGGGCTACCCAGCCATGCATCCTTAGAACCCTGCTCAGAATCATTGGCCTGGAGCCAAACAACAGGTCTCAATTGTCCTGCAGAAGACACTTTGCAGTTTGGAGCTTCTCACAAATCCCATCGTGGGAAAACCCCTTTGGCCTCGTGATGCCACCCTTCGTGAAAGGTCCATCAGGGACAGAAACACCAACTTGAGCGATCGTCTGATCTGCGCCGTGACTTCAGTTGCACGAGATCTCAATTCAGGTCTGTAGATTGTGCCATCGCTGATACAAAATCCAGAGACAAAAACCTGAGCAAGCGCCTCAGACTCGCACTTTCTTCATAACCTGAAGAGTTCTTCTCATGGTTTGTAGATCGGGCCTGCCATACCTACGTCCCCAAACCTAAGCTGAGTTTGTGTTTTCAGACTTCTGTCCTCAAAGTCCAGGGCCACACACCCTCCAGGCTGGGGCCCCTGGAGCCACACATTAGGACTGAGCCTACCAATCCATGGGAATTCTGCCCATTCTATTGTCCAAAATCGTACAAATTAGGAGAAACCTCCAAAGTCCCTGAGGCCATCCCAATCGTGTAGGTCGCCCGGAACAAACAAGGGCTGTCTGACACCAGCTGATAATCTACCTCCACTCATACCATAAATGGATGTCCCCAGAGGAGAAGATTGAACCAGACAGGACCCTAGGCCATAATAGGATCCATTGCCTTGGTTTACAGGCATGTCTCCTCAAAAGCCTGATTCCAATACGAGCATAGGGGTTTTGCTGAGGCACCCAGCAGAACTCATCTCGTCTCCACAAGGAAACCTGTGCATGGGAGCCATGTCCAAAGCATAGGAGAGTACTTCAGGGTCCCGGTGCCACCGCCCCATTCCAAGGCCCTCATGGACACAAAAACACATGAGGACCCATCCTCAGGAAAGTCCATTTCAACTCAGCCACCCCGGTTGCTCCCGCAGAACCATCAGATCTAAACTGTCTTGTTGCTAGGAGACAATTGGAATGCGAGGCTGGCCTCCCAGGCATCCATCCTCGAACGGTGCTCTGGAGTCATTCCATATGGAATGTCCTGAAGCTGTCCAACAGGTCTCAATTGTCCCGCAGAAGGAATCTTTGTAGGGGGCATCCCACAACTCCCAACGTGGGAAAACCTCAATGGCCTCGAGATTCCGCTCCCTTCATGAAGCGGCCGTCATGCACGGAAACTCCAACCTGAGCCAACGTCTGATCCTCGCCCTGACTTCAGATGCATGAGTATTGGTTCAGATCTGCAGGGGGTACCTGCCGTGCCCTCGCCCTGAAACCCAAGTCTAGCTTGTCTTCTCAGACTTCCGTCCTTACACTCCTGACCCCGAAGCCCTCAAGTTTGGCAATTCCGGACCCACAATGCAGCACTCTGCCTGCCCTCTAGAAAAAAATTATTGCCTCATGAGCTGCCCAGGCACCTTCAATGAGGATAAACCTCCACAGCACTCGACTTCACCCAAATTATACAGTCTAACCTGGGCACTAATGCACTGTCGGACACAACCTGAGCCCGGACCTCTTGACCAACACCCGGAAAGCAGACCGCACACTGAGCACATAAGACCGGCCATGGCCTTAGGTCATCATCTTTTCCCTACCTCAGTTTTCAGGCCTCAGAACAGAGACTTTATCTCCAATCACTGCCCAGGGGTGAGTGTGATGCAGAAATCAGAACACCCCCTTACCCATGGTAAGAAACCTTGTGGTTGGCACGTTGTCCAACGTTCAGTGTAGGAGAAACCAGCATTCACCCTGAGGCCCCGCCCATTCTTGAGTGCGACAAGGGCATAAACACGCATTGTGACTCTCAACATGAGTCCTGTCCTCTAGTAAGTCCTCTCAGTGACTGGACCATTAGATGTCATAATGGGCTTGATATGTCCCTAGGCCTCAATTTTTAACCAGATTTCTGATTGTCCAATCACCACCCCCCCAGGGCTCTACTCTGGAATCCCTCATTTGGTGGGACACCTGAGGTTAAAAAGAAAACAACATCAAAAAAAAAAAAAAAACGGACTTCTTCCATCCCACAGAGTGACCCCAAAAGCTTTGGACTGGGCCAAACCACCAGGGAGTAAGACTCGTCCATTTCCCATGAAGTCACCCAGAAATTTCACGACCATGAGTGACACGATATCCAGAGACAAAAACTTGAGCAAGAGCCTCACACTCGCACTTTTCTCAAATCCCGAAAATGCTCCTCATGGTCTGTAGATAAGTCCTGCCAACCTATGACCTGAAACATAAGCCAAGTTTGTGTTTTCAGACAACTGTCCAAACAGCCCTGGCCTACACAACCTACAGGCTCAGGCCCCTGGAGCCAAACCTGAGGACTGTACTTGCCCTCTCCAAGGGAATTGTGTGTGCCCATTCCAATGGCCACATCCCTTCTAAAAGGATAAACCTCCAAAGTCCCTGATCCATGTCATTAGTGGTGGCTTCCCAGGTAAAACAGGGGCAATCTGAGCCCATCTGAGCACCTACCTGTACTCAGACCCATAGACAGATGTCCCCAGAGGTAAAAAGGAAAGAACAGGCCCCTAGGCACTAATCATATCCATTGCTTTAGTTTCCAGGCATCTCTCCTCAGAGGCCTGGATTTCAAAACCAGCATATGGCTGTTTCTTGACTCACCCATCACAAAACATCTCATCTACCCATGGGAAACTTGCACGTTGGAGCTGTGTCAAAGCCTCTGTTTAGGAGAACACTTCAGGGCCCCAGTGCCACCGCTTTATTCCAAGGTCTCCATCGACACAAAAGCACATTAGGACCCATCCATAGGAGAGTCCATTTCAACTCAGCCTCCTCGGTTGCTCCCCCAGATCCAGCAGATCTAACCTGTCTTGTTTCTAGGAGACAATTGGAATGCGAGGTGGGCTACCCAGCCATGCATCCTTAGAACCCTGCTCAGAATCATTGGCCTGGAGCCAAACAACAGGTCTCAATTGTCCTGCAGAAGACACTTTGCAGTTTGGAGCTTCTCACAAATCCCATCGTGGGAAAACCCCTTTGGCCTCGTGATGCCACCCTTCGTGAAAGGTCCATCAGGGACAGAAACACCAACTTGAGCGATCGTCTGATCTGCGCCGTGACTTCAGTTGCACGAGATCTCAATTCAGGTCTGTAGATTGTGCCATCGCTGATACAAAATCCAGAGACAAAAACCTGAGCAAGCGCCTCAGACTCGCACTTTCTTCATAACCTGAAGAGTTCTTCTCATGGTTTGTAGATCGGGCCTGCCATACCTACGTCCCCAAACCTAAGCTGAGTTTGTGTTTTCAGACTTCTGTCCTCAAAGTCCAGGGCCACACACCCTCCAGGCTGGGGCCCCTGGAGCCACACATTAGGACTGAGCCTACCAATCCATGGGAATTCTGCCCATTCTATTGTCCAAAATCGTACAAATTAGGAGAAACCTCCAAAGTCCCTGAGGCCATCCCAATCGTGTAGGTCGCCCGGAACAAACAAGGGCTGTCTGACACCAGCTGATAATCTACCTCCACTCATACCATAAATGGATGTCCCCAGAGGAGAAGATTGAACCAGACAGGACCCTAGGCCATAATAGGATCCATTGCCTTGGTTTACAGGCATGTCTCCTCAAAAGCCTGATTCCAATACGAGCATAGGGGTTTTGCTGAGGCACCCAGCAGAACTCATCTCGTCTCCACAAGGAAACCTGTGCATGGGAGCCATGTCCAAAGCATAGGAGAGTACTTCAGGGTCCCGGTGCCACCGCCCCATTCCAAGGCCCTCATGGACACAAAAACACATGAGGACCCATCCTCAGGAAAGTCCATTTCAACTCAGCCACCCCGGTTGCTCCCGCAGAACCATCAGATCTAAACTGTCTTGTTGCTAGGAGACAATTGGAATGCGAGGCTGGCCTCCCAGGCATCCATCCTCGAACGGTGCTCTGGAGTCATTCCATATGGAATGTCCTGAAGCTGTCCAACAGGTCTCAATTGTCCCGCAGAAGGAATCTTTGTAGGGGGCATCCCACAACTCCCAACGTGGGAAAACCTCAATGGCCTCGAGATTCCGCTCCCTTCATGAAGCGGCCGTCATGCACGGAAACTCCAACCTGAGCCAACGTCTGATCCTCGCCCTGACTTCAGATGCATGAGTATTGGTTCAGATCTGCAGGGGGTACCTGCCGTGCCCTCGCCCTGAAACCCAAGTCTAGCTTGTCTTCTCAGACTTCCGTCCTTACACTCCTGACCCCGAAGCCCTCAAGTTTGGCAATTCCGGACCCACAATGCAGCACTCTGCCTGCCCTCTAGAAAAAAATTATTGCCTCATGAGCTGCCCAGGCACCTTCAATGAGGATAAACCTCCACAGCACTCGACTTCACCCAAATTATACAGTCTAACCTGGGCACTAATGCACTGTCGGACACAACCTGAGCCCGGACCTCTTGACCAACACCCGGAAAGCAGACCGCACACTGAGCACATAAGACCGGCCATGGCCTTAGGTCATCATCTTTTCCCTACCTCAGTTTTCAGGCCTCAGAACAGAGACTTTATCTCCAATCACTGCCCAGGGGTGAGTGTGATGCAGAAATCAGAACACCCCCTTACCCATGGTAAGAAACCTTGTGGTTGGCACGTTGTCCAACGTTCAGTGTAGGAGAAACCAGCATTCACCCTGAGGCCCCGCCCATTCTTGAGTGCGACAAGGGCATAAACACGCATTGTGACTCTCAACATGAGTCCTGTCCTCTAGTAAGTCCTCTCAGTGACTGGACCATTAGATGTCATAATGGGCTTGATATGTCCCTAGGCCTCAATTTTTAACCAGATTTCTGATTGTCCAATCACCACCCCCCCAGGGCTCTACTCTGGAATCCCTCATTTGGTGGGACACCTGAGGTTAAAAAGAAAACAACATCAAAAAAAAAAAAAACGGACTTCTTCCATCCCACAGAGTGACCCCAAAAGCTTTGGACTGGGCCAAACCACCAGGGAGTAAGACTCGTCCATTTCCCATGAAGTCACCCAGAAATTTCACGACCATGAGTGACACGATATCCAGAGACAAAAACTTGAGCAAGAGCCTCACACTCGCACTTTTCTCAAATCCCGAAAATGCTCCTCATGGTCTGTAGATAAGTCCTGCCAACCTATGACCTGAAACATAAGCCAAGTTTGTGTTTTCAGACAACTGTCCAAACAGCCCTGGCCTACACAACCTACAGGCTCAGGCCCCTGGAGCCAAACCTGAGGACTGTACTTGCCCTCTCCAAGGGAATTGTGTGTGCCCATTCCAATGGCCACATCCCTTCTAAAAGGATAAACCTCCAAAGTCCCTGATCCATGTCATTAGTGGTGGCTTCCCAGGTAAAACAGGGGCAATCTGAGCCCATCTGAGCACCTACCTGTACTCAGACCCATAGACAGATGTCCCCAGAGGTAAAAAGGAAAGAACAGGCCCCTAGGCACTAATCATATCCATTGCTTTAGTTTCCAGGCATCTCTCCTCAGAGGCCTGGATTTCAAAACCAGCATATGGCTGTTTCTTGACTCACCCATCACAAAACATCTCATCTACCCATGGGAAACTTGCACGTTGGAGCTGTGTCAAAGCCTCTGTTTAGGAGAACACTTCAGGGCCCCAGTGCCACCGCTTTATTCCAAGGTCTCCATCGACACAAAAGCACATTAGGACCCATCCATAGGAGAGTCCATTTCAACTCAGCCTCCTCGGTTGCTCCCCCAGATCCAGCAGATCTAACCTGTCTTGTTTCTAGGAGACAATTGGAATGCGAGGTGGGCTACCCAGCCATGCATCCTTAGAACCCTGCTCAGAATCATTGGCCTGGAGCCAAACAACAGGTCTCAATTGTCCTGCAGAAGACACTTTGCAGTTTGGAGCTTCTCACAAATCCCATCGTGGGAAAACCCCTTTGGCCTCGTGATGCCACCCTTCGTGAAAGGTCCATCAGGGACAGAAACACCAACTTGAGCGATCGTCTGATCTGCGCCGTGACTTCAGTTGCACGAGATCTCAATTCAGGTCTGTAGATTGTGCCATCGCTGATACAAAATCCAGAGACAAAAACCTGAGCAAGCGCCTCAGACTCGCACTTTCTTCATAACCTGAAGAGTTCTTCTCATGGTTTGTAGATCGGGCCTGCCATACCTACGTCCCCAAACCTAAGCTGAGTTTGTGTTTTCAGACTTCTGTCCTCAAAGTCCAGGGCCACACACCCTCCAGGCTGGGGCCCCTGGAGCCACACATTAGGACTGAGCCTACCAATCCATGGGAATTCTGCCCATTCTATTGTCCAAAATCGTACAAATTAGGAGAAACCTCCAAAGTCCCTGAGGCCATCCCAATCGTGTAGGTCGCCCGGAACAAACAAGGGCTGTCTGACACCAGCTGATAATCTACCTCCACTCATACCATAAATGGATGTCCCCAGAGGAGAAGATTGAACCAGACAGGACCCTAGGCCATAATAGGATCCATTGCCTTGGTTTACAGGCATGTCTCCTCAAAAGCCTGATTCCAATACGAGCATAGGGGTTTTGCTGAGGCACCCAGCAGAACTCATCTCGTCTCCACAAGGAAACCTGTGCATGGGAGCCATGTCCAAAGCATAGGAGAGTACTTCAGGGTCCCGGTGCCACCGCCCCATTCCAAGGCCCTCATGGACACAAAAACACATTAGGACCCATCCTCAGGAAAGTCCATTTCAACTCAGCCACCCCGGTTGCTCCCGCAGAACCATCAGATCTAAACTGTCTTGTTGCTAGGAGACAATTGGAATGCGAGGCTGGCCTCCCAGGCATCCATCCTCGAACGGTGCTCTGGAGTCATTCCATATGGAATGTCCTGAAGCTGTCCAACAGGTCTCAATTGTCCCGCAGAAGGAATCTTTGTAGGGGGCATCCCACAACTCCCAACGTGGGAAAACCTCAATGGCCTCGAGATTCCGCTCCCTTCATGAAGCGGCCGTCATGCACGGAAACTCCAACCTGAGCCAACGTCTGATCCTCGCCCTGACTTCAGATGCATGAGTATTGGTTCAGATCTGCAGGGGGTACCTGCCGTGCCCTCGCCCTGAAACCCAAGTCTAGCTTGTCTTCTCAGACTTCCGTCCTTACACTCCTGACCCCGAAGCCCTCAAGTTTGGCAATTCCGGACCCACAATGCAGCACTCTGCCTGCCCTCTAGAAAAAAATTATTGCCTCATGAGCTGCCCAGGCACCTTCAATGAGGATAAACCTCCACAGCACTCGACTTCACCCAAATTATACAGTCTAACCTGGGCACTAATGCACTGTCGGACACAACCTGAGCCCGGACCTCTTGACCAACACCCGGAAAGCAGACCGCACACTGAGCACATAAGACCGGCCATGGCCTTAGGTCATCATCTTTTCCCTACCTCAGTTTTCAGGCCTCAGAACAGAGACTTTATCTCCAATCACTGCCCAGGGGTGAGTGTGATGCAGAAATCAGAACACCCCCTTACCCATGGTAAGAAACCTTGTGGTTGGCACGTTGTCCAACGTTCAGTGTAGGAGAAACCAGCATTCACCCTGAGGCCCCGCCCATTCTTGAGTGCGACAAGGGCATAAACACGCATTGTGACTCTCAACATGAGTCCTGTCCTCTAGTAAGTCCTCTCAGTGACTGGACCATTAGATGTCATAATGGGCTTGATATGTCCCTAGGCCTCAATTTTTAACCAGATTTCTGATTGTCCAATCACCACCCCCCCAGGGCTCTACTCTGGAATCCCTCATTTGGTGGGACACCTGAGGTTAAAAAGAAAACAAC
>NW_028134349.1:0-67896 GCF_964662115.1 Mustela nivalis | reverse complement strand
AGGAAGTGGTTGAAGCCTGAATTAATGTGCTATAAAAAGAGTAAAGACCTAGGAAATATATGGGGGAAAAATCCCTAGAAAAACAGCAATAATAACTGGCTGGTCTTTATTGATCCAGATCCTGCGGTAGGCAAAGAAGAGCTGGTTTTAGCCAGAGGATGATCTCCGTTTGTCTTCATGATCTGGCATTTCCTGCAAGCCAGGCATGGGGCTCTGCACTAGAGCTGCAAATGCTGGGGGACCCTCACTGTCCCTTTTCTCTTCTCAGGCGGACAACAGGCATGTCCATGGTGCAGTGTGACAGGTTTTACCACAGGGAGATGAAAGACTGCCAAGGGTAGGTTGGATCTGGGAAAAGCCATTAGGAGCAGATTTTCAGGGGAGGTAATAGACAACGGCAAAGCGAAGAATGAGGATGAGTGTGTCAAGTTTCAAAGTGCCAGGAGGCAGCACAGTGCATTCGGAAACTACAGCAAGTTTATGACAACTGACACCTGATCTGGCAGCATCACATGGGGATGGAGGCTGAGCCTCGGGGTTAACACTGGGGGTGAGATGGTTTGTATACTATGCCGAGTAGGTGATGTAATACACTGTGGGGGCACAGGGAGCTACCGGAGGATTTCAAATATCAGAATCGTAACCATAATAGAGTATTTAATTGCATCCTAGCTTTCATCAAGGGTAAGATGCACTATAGTTTATGTTCGACTTGAGAGAGAAATGCTGTCAGTTAAAGTAAGATATGTCATCAAGTGCAAGGTGAGTGCCACCTTAAGAGATATTAGAATGGGGGGAGGAGGACAAATCTTACAACAAGTAAATTGTGGTACTAGAATAATTAAGATAGTTCGAACACTTGGATCAACTAAAAAAGTGATTATTGCTTACCATGTGCCCCAAAATATATTAAGTCTTAGAACAAGAGACGTTCTCATCTTGATGCCCCGCAGCTGTTCGACCCAAGGTACAGAGGGCAGTAGCCAACGACCAGCAGGCCCCAAGTGCCATGTGCAGACTCTAAGAGCAACTGCCTTTGAGAGAGGAAACGCTTGAGAGTGGGCATTCTGAGGAAGAGCATTATTAGCTGGGAAAGTAGGAAAATTGACACAGAATCAGAATTGATGCCCCTACGTGACAGAGTTGGTGAAACTTCCCTTCTCAGAGATCTTGAGGCTCCTCAGAAATGTATTCTTCATTTTGGACGAAACATTCAGGATAAATATGATCTGTTCGAGTTCCTGGTTCTCTCATCAGGACTGTTTCTTAGGCTTCACTGGCACAAGAAAAGGGTTTTGATAGTCCAGGGTATATCCTGATAAAAGTAAAGCACGGTATTTATGAAATCTAACCACTCAGAAGAGAACAACAATGCAGAGAAAGCTAACTAATTTAAAATAAACTTCCGTTAATTTTGATTGTTATAAACTTAAAATTGATTAATTTCCATATACAGAGTTCAAAATGTTCACAATTTACATTAAATATATATTCTGTGTATACCTTGGAAAAATTATACTGAAAATTGAAATTTAAATGATGTTGTATATAGCTGCAAGAAGCCGCCTGTCCCATTTCATCTTACTATATAAGTTGTGTCAGGTAATTTATAAAATCCCTACTGCATAACAAATCGATTTTTTGTTGGAATGGGTAGTAATGTTTGTTCTTATTTCTAAATAAGAGTTGGTCTATGAGTGCATCTATAACTTATTTTTCCTAAGTGGCTTCATGGTCTTGAACTGAGAAAGCTCAGAACATTAAACATCAAAATAATATAATTTGACATAATTAGACATCAAGGAAATGCAATTTAAATGACACTGAGATATCACTACACACTTATCAGAATGGCTAAAATAAAATATAATGACAAGACCAAAAGAAAAAAATATACCATTTGATGATACACAATGGCAAGTTGTACCATAACTTAACCATCTCAGACTAGTGTAGTGTTAAATTTGTTTTTCTCAGCAATATTTTGGGTCACTTACCACTTTTCAAGGATTTAAAGTACTATCATTTTACTTAAAACTGTGAAATTTGGTCAGTGTTAAATTTCAATTTATGTTAAAACATTCTGTAAACTGTGTTAAACTTTGACATTTCTTCCCTCTGTTCAGTGAATAACACTATATCATATTTTGAAAAATACACTAATTTTCATTTTGAAAAATATCCCTTTTTCCTCTTATGGTAATTATTGATATGAATTAATAGTAGAATTTGATATGGTTCCATATGACCATAAATACTTTATTGTATTTTATCAAATTTAATAATGAATATAATGTACTTCTTTGGACAATTTTTAAAGACCAGTCTACTCTTAAAAAAAAACAAATGGAGACACACTTCTTCAGTTCACACAAATTTCATTTTATTATATATAACCTCAGATAAATTTCAACAAATCATAATTTATTAAAATTATGTCTACTTAAAAATCTCATAGAAGAGTAAAACCATCAAAAATAAAAATAAACACACACAACACACACACATCACCCATGTATTGGCAAATCACAATTGCTGTAAAAATACATTAGACATTCCACAGTTAAGGGCTTAAAATTTCCATCAGTGACAAAAAGATTTGTATCCAAATGGACTGATTTTCCAGAATCCAAGAAAAAGTCTCCTAGGGTTTATTTAAAGATAAATATTTGAACAAATACTTCTTAAATTTAGGAAATTCAGAACATACGATTAAAGAATATTTGCAGTGCAGACTATATTCAATCCGTCCTTCAAAATGTGCCTTTGAGTACATAATTCTGTTTTCTCTATCTAAATTGAGCTGTCCTCCAAGGAAGTTTTCTAAAATGTGTGTCTCTGTGTGATAAATGTTCTAAGACCTAACATGCTTCATTGTATTTTTACTGTGCTCTCAAATTTAATCAATAATTTGGCTTGATGTATAATATCTAGTTTCAAATATCTTTTCCATCTATACAAACACCCAGCAGTCTCCTTTATATGCTACTACTATTGAGAATTCTGCTGTCAGTATTATTCTTGTACATTTTAGGTGATCTGTTCTTCTCTTGGGCATCATTTATGCTCTTCTCTGTTTTTGATATTCTTAAAACTCACCATAATATATATGAGTGTTTTTTTTAAAGATTTTATTTATTTATTTGACAGATAGAAATCACAAGTAGTTGGAGAGGCAGGCAGAGAAAGAGAGAGGAGGAAGCAGGCTCCCCACCAAGCAGAGAGCCCCGTGTGGAACTGGATCCCAGGACCCTGAGATCATGACCTGAGCCGAAGGCAACGGCTTAACCCACTGAGCCACCCAGGCACCCTATATGAGTGGTTTTTGGTGTGTGTGGTTTTTGTTTTGTTTTGTTTCTGATTTCTCATGTTTGGCATCATTTTAAGTCTGGTATCTTTTATCTTTCTTTAATTCTCCAAAATTTATCTCAGTACTTATTTAAATATTTTATTTTTTTTCTCTTCTGCTGCATTTGGGCAGAAGTCATTAATTTGTTTGTTTGTTTGTTTTTCCCAACTCACTTATTCATTTTACAGCTATATTCATCTTAGTCTCCATTTATTGTATTCTTTATTTCAACAATTTTCACTTAATTTATATTCACAGTATAGTATCTTTCTTTTCTTTGTATATGTATATCATTATTTTATCATATACTTTTAAGCTATTTTTTTAAATATTTTATTTACATATTTGACAGTGAGAAATCACAAGTAGGTAGAGAGGCGGGCAGAGAGAGAGGAAGGGAAGCAGGCTACCTGCTGAGCAGAAAGCCTGATGTGGGGCTTGATCCCAGGACCCTGAGATCATGACTTGAACTGAAGGCAGCGGCTTAACCCACTGAGCCACCCAGGTGCCCCTGTTAAGCTATTTTTTTAAAAGTGCATTCTTTTTTTTTTTTAAGATTTTATTTATTTATTTATTTGACAGAGAAAGATCACAAGTAGACGGAGGGCAGGCAGAGAGAGAGAGAGAGAGAGAGAAGCAGACTCCCTGCTAAGCAAAGAGCCTGATGCAGGATTTGATCCCAGGACCCTGATATTATGACCTGAGCTGAAGGCTGTGGCTTAATCCACTGAGCTACCTAGGTGCCCCTGAGCTATTTTTTAAATTCCTGTTCCAATAACACTTGGATTGCCATATAAAGTTAACCACATCATCTTTTTTAGGTAAGTAATTGTACTTTTTATGTGCATAGCTATTTTGGTCCATGAGTTCAGCTCCTCTTAGGATCATCAAATCTCTGTAAAGTCTGGGTATTCTAAGATTTTCTAAGCAACAATAAAATACATTGAAACCTGGTAGCTTAATTGTAATAATGTTTTCTTTCTCAATCATTCACAATAGCATTACATTCTGAGTAGCTTCTTTTTTTTTTGCAGCTATAGTCTTTGGAAAAACTTGAATTGTGATATCACTGTGATAATGTGAATTAGTCAGGGTTTTTCAGAGAATCGGGAAGAGAAAAAAAAAATGAAGATATTCTCCAGGGCCAACTCTAGAAGTGACTATTAAAACATCTGTCCAAATTCAATTGAACAAAACTCAGAAATCCCATCTCCAGTGAAATACAAAGAAGATTATATATAGTTCTGGGCACGCACATCTCATTTGACCCAATGATGTACATCAATGAAAGACTGAAGGCCAATCACCACTCCATGGGAGAATTTAAAAATAAATTTACTAATGAGGCCAAGAATTCAGAATCACAAATACTTCAGATCTAATAATAACTGCCTTCACTTGATGTTATTCTATAAGATAAATCCTACAATCAAGTTTTAATTTTAAATTCTTACAATTTTAAATTCTTAAATCCTTATGAAGAAGCATCATTTGGAGGGAACAGTTTTCATAATTTAGCATCCATAAGCCTTTTTTTAAGATTTTATTTATTTATTGGACAGAGAGAGAGAGAGAGAGAGAGAGATTACAAGTAAGCAGAGAGGCAGGCAAGCAGGGAGGGAAGCAGGCTTCCTTTTGAGCAGAGCCCGATGTGGGGCTGGATCCCAGGACCCAGAGACCATGACATGAGATGAAGGCAGAGTCTTAACCTACCACCCAGGTGATGAGAGAGCCCCTCAGGTACCCCTCATCCATCAGCCTTAATTGCTTGGAGGAAAATGTGTGGATGAATAATGCCTTAGGGAGCTAATCTCTCTAAAGAATTTTCAAGTCTTTACCCCTTCAAGGTTTTTGCACAGTTCTGATAGCCTCTAGACATCCAGCTGATTTCTACAGTGACAGGCTTGTTAAAAACTGTCCTCAAACCAGGAATAGAGCTTGAAACATACCAGTCAAGAGCAACTTTGAGTCTTTTAAGGAATTTATCATAATTTCTTTGTTTTTGGTTCATATCCGAAATAGTTCTACATTACACTTGCATAATTTCTCCAGAGCTGACTTTGAAGGAGGCATTCAGTTCCAGCTAGTTCCGTATTTTTGCAAGAACTATAATTCTATATAAAAAAAGAACATATTTTAGAGCGCCTGGGTGGCTCAGTGGGTTAAAATCTCTGCCTTCGGCTCAGGTTATGATTCCAGGTACCTGGGATTGAGTCCCACAGTGGGCTCTCTTCTCAGCAGGGAGCCTGCTTCCATTCCTCTCTCTCTGCCTGCCCCTCTGCCTTCCTGGGATCTCTGTCAAGGAAATAAATAAAATTTAAAAAAAAACATATTTTATACCAGTTATTCATGTTTATTAACTAAGATATCACATTACAAATAATACAAACAGTTGCTCTTTATTAATACCTTCAACCAAGATCAAAAAAATATGTCATATTTTCTCCAAAAATTTTATATTATCTGATAGGTCAGATATATATAAAATTACATTTAAAGTTTTAAAATATCAGCAAATATTTTCATTTAAATGCAAAATTCAAATAAAATCTACTTTTCCGAACACGACTTTTTATCCTACTTTTTTAAATTTTGTCGACAATAGATAAAATGTTTAGCGAGACTATAAAAGTTAGATCGAAAAAATGATTAATAGATGTAGGTTCAAAATATTATGTTCCATTAAAAATGATTTAGACTTTGATGAACATCTGTTTGGTAATATGTTGTATCCAGATACAGTAAATTAATGACATATATAAAATTATAGGGAAATGACACCTTCTGTTCCATTATGAGTAGAGCTTTTAAAATGCTATTTGTCACATCTTGTCATCTTCTTATTATGTAGCATTTAAAAAATGTATACTCTTTACTTTGAAGTCTTTTAGACATCTAAAATATGACATTCTATGGATTGTGTATGGATTCATTTATTGCCAGTTTGAACAAATACACATGCTTTGATTCAAAGGTAATAAATTCCTCTTATTTGGAAAAATGATGTTTATTTTTGTTCTCTCACCCTTAGCAGGTGGTTTCATTTTAGCACACTTCAGAGTTATAATTTCATGCCTATTAAAAACATTTATTATGATCTATATAGATGAATGAAACTTTTATTTTATTAAATTCTTTGCCAAAAAATCTGTTATTTTTAAAAATGTTTTTCCTTTGAAGGGTTATTTTAGAGCATTCAGAGAGGATCTACGAGTGTGGTATTATGCAATTTTTAAGTAGGTATGAAATGGTTATTTATATGATTGTTTCTTTAAGGCTTATGTATATTGTCCATTATATGCTATAAAATATTTTGAAAGTGGGGCGCCTGGGTGGCTCATAGGGTTAAAGCCTCTGCCTTCGGCTCAGGTCATGATCCCAGGGTCCTGGGATCGAGCCCCGCATCGGGCTCTCTCCTTGTTGGGGAGCCTGCTTCCTCCTCTCTCTCTCTCTCTGCCTGCCTCTCTGCCTACTTGTGATCTCTCTCTGTAGAATAAATAAAATCTTAAAAAAAAATATTTTGAAAGTAAATTTAAAATGTTTTACATAGTTTATTTTTTGGAAAAAATATTGAAATGACTTATGAAATTCAGTATACTCTCAACATTAATTTTTTCTGAAATTTACCAATAGTCTACTGAACCTATTATATGGCAGATATTACTTCAGACTACACTGGTAAATGAAATACATGGCTTTGTAGAACTTTTCTTTTAAAGGGTGAGACAATTAAAAGCTATAAACCTTGATAAAAGTTGCATAGTGTATTCAAAAATGATGATTACAATGGGGAAAAATAAAAATTAGATCAGGGTGAGAAAAATCAAGGTTGCTAGGCAGGGGATGGGGAGGTAAGAATTTTAATAGGAAGATCAGGGTAGTTACAATGAAGCTGACAACTGAACAAACGTATGGAAAGGTGATGAATTTGCCCAGAACTATCAGCAATAAGATCACTCCAGGCAAAGGAATTGGCTATCTTGAAGGCCATAAGGTTGGATCATGCCTGGCATATCTGAGGAATAGCAAGGAGGCCACTGTGAGGGACTGAAGAGTAGCAGGGAAAGAGGTCACAGAGGTCACATGAGTGGCTAGATCAGGTAAAAGATTAGAAGTCATTGTAAAACTCTGGCTTTTATATTTGGAAATTTACTGTGTGATAGAATTTCTGCTAATAACTAAGAGTTCAAATGTCCATAAAATTTCAAGGATTCTTTTTCCTGTATGACAGAATAAAGAAAAAGAGTTCGTATTTCGCATGGTGTAACAAATGCTCGGAGATCCAAGTGTAGGAAGCTATGGGAGCACAGAAGAAGGCACTAAAACCACACCAATATATTTGATGACTGTGACTATATATAAAATAGTATTTTCTAGATTTTTTTATAGTCATGGAATCACACAGTATATACTATTCATTGCCGGGTTTTCTTTTCTCAGCATCATTACTTTGAGAATCTCCAATTGTAAATAGTTCATTTTGATGTTGAATAGTAATCTCTTTAATGAATAGATCATAATTTGTCTTTGCTCTATTGATGGACATTGATGAACATTTCCACTGTTTTCAATTCTTAAAATAAAGCTGCTACGAAATTCATATACAAGTCCTTGTACGAACATAGCGTTTGTTTCTCTTGATTAAATGCCTAGAAGTAAAATGGCTATTTGTGTAACTGCAACATATTTTGCATTTAAAAAATTTTCAAACTATTTTCCAAAGTGATGGTATCATGATATATGCCAACAACAGTTTAGATTTTTTGTTGCTTCTCAATCTAGCTCAGACGAAGTACAATTAGCCTTTATAATTTTAGCCATTCTAATAGATATGTAAGCATGTCTCATTATGATTTTAATTTGTATTTCTTTAATGTCTAAATGTTGAGAAATTTGTCATGTGCTTATAAGCCATCCATATCCTTTTGGTGACATATCTCCTTCACTTCCTGGGTCTTTATGCAAATAACATGTCATAAATGAGATATAACCACGCAACACAAAATAAAATTAACTTTCATCCCAGCATTCTCCAATGGCTTTTACCTTTCTTGTATTTCTTTGTAACACTTATCACCATAAACCATCAATGATTATTCTATTACTGGTTTATTTCCTTATTGGAGACAGAGAGAGAGAGAATTGGGAGGGGCCGCAGAGGAAGAAGAAAACACCCCACTGCCTAGACAGCCTGCTGGGGAGTTACATCCCAGGACCCTGAGATCATGAACCAAGCCAAAGGCAGTCACTCGATGGACTGAGCCACCGAGGTGCCCCTCTATTATTGGTTTATTTCACTATTATATTTCAAAAGAATGCAAGCTCTTTGTGGTCAGGTATTTTATATGTTTTATTAATTGAAGTATTCTCAGAAAGGTAGCTGGCAGATTGTAAGGGATCATTAAACTGTACTTTGTTGTTATTATTTGGCTCCTTTACGGGCTTTACCTCTTACGCTAGAAGTCTATCCTTCAGATGTAAGCAATAAGAATAGAGCCCTGCTGCCTGTTCAAATGAGTAAAAAGCCTGTATTAAGTGGATATTTTAAAAGCTAAATGAATGGCTTAATAGTTGTATATAGGGGGAAAGGGAACATATTTTCCACGGTTTAGAAGTGGAGTTCTTTTATAGAGTTCTTGTACAAGCCTACACTATTGAACAATAACGGGCAGTTGTACATTACAATTATACAAAAACGTTGGTAATTTATATCCTTTTTTTGTAATTCATGACTGGATCATTTAATTCCTTAGGAGCATTATAGCATTTCAACTTTTCATGTTCAATAAACTTATTGGGGTTGCTACCTTTTTATTCAAAAGGAGAAACAGTCATGATTTCATCTAAAGAAAGTGTTATTGATTGTGTTGTTTTCTAGGAATGAGTCGCACATGCTAGTTTAAAAGTTTTGTTAAATTCCCAAGTGTGTCACCGATAAAAGCCTTTTGTAGATTAGTAACTTGATCAAAACAGAAAAGTTATGTAACACTCAATTGTTAAACTATCTTTGTTTCCATCTTTCATTGTAATAACACTCATCTTAACTCTATTTAAGACAAGTCATCGCCAGATGGCTTTCTGGCATTGAGTGCATGATATGAAATCTAGTATAACTAAAAGTTTTTGGTTTTAGTAGCCTATAAATCAATTTAGAAAAATATATGTATTTGAATATAAGGTAAAGTTTTAAATTATTTGGCAATAGTAAACTAAACTGATAAAAATATATGTTTATAAAAAATAAAAATTAAAGAAAATTAAAAAATTAAAAAAAAATAAATAAATTTTTATTTTCTAAAATTTCATTGAGCTCTTTCGCAATAAGAAACAAGTTACAAAAAATTAAGGTTTATTTATCCCAATTCAAAATTATTAGGAATATAATCATAGAGGTTGAAGTATTTAAAATATGGAACCCCAAATATTTTATTAGGTAAATTCTTGAATGCTGAGCATTCACTGTTAAAATATACTACTACTATTGATAGACTGGTAGAAGCCTAAAATCAAATATTTATTAAATATTTATATCCATATCTTTTCATGGCGTGGTAATTCATTTCTCTAGCATTAAATAAGATTCCATTGTTTGCATGTACTACACTTTATTTGACCTTTAACCTATGGAAGGATATCTTGGTTGCTTCCAAGCTTTTGTCAGTAATGAATAAAACTACTATAGACATCCTTGTGGGTATAGATTTCATCTTCTTTGGATAAATACCAAGAACTGCTACTGCTGAATCATCTGGCAAGAATATGTTTAGTTTTGTAAGAAACTGCCAAGTTGCTTTCTATTCTTTATTCTCAATAGACATGGAAGAACATTCCTGTTGCTCCACATCCTCACCAACATTTCGTGTTCTGTTGTCAGTGTTCTGGATTCTGGGTATGTACTCGTGTCTCTATTTTTGTTTTAATTTGCATTTTCCTGATGACATATGATGTGAAGCATCTTTTTATATGCTTATTTGCCATCTGTAATATTTTCTTTTGTGAGGTATCTGCTAAGGTCTTTGGCTCATTTTTAATTAGGTTCTTCCCCCATTGTTGAGTTTTAAGGGGTCTTTGTGTCTTTTTGATTAACAGTCCTTTGCCAGATGTGTATTTTGCAATTTTTTTCTCATAGTCTGTGCTTTGCCTTTTCATTCTCTTGGCATTGTTTCACAGAGTAGACATTTTTAAATTCAGTGCTTGTGCTTTTGTAGCTAAAGTTATTTCCAAAACCAAGGTCATTTAAATTTTCTTCTATATTACCTTCTACATGTTTCATGTTTAGGTTTATAATCCAATCTGAGTTAATATTTGTGAATAGTGTATGATATCTGCCTGGATTTTTTTATTTTATTATTTTATTTTATTTTTATTTTATATATTTACATTTATCTTCACCATTACTCCAGAACCATTTGTTTAAAAGGTTGTATTTTGCTCTCCTGTATTGCTTTGCTTTTATATTAAATAATAAATATAATTGATAATATATATTCAGTTCCTTAAATCTAGTCTTTCTGAGGTATTACAATATCTTGCATACAATTATCATTATGGTAAATTTTTTTAAAAAGATTTTATTTATTTATTTGACAGAGAGAGATCAGAAATTGGCAGAGACACAGACAGAGAGAGAGATGAGGAGAAGCAGGCTCCCTGCTGAGCAGAGAGCCCAATATGGGACTCGATTCCAGGCCCCTGGGATCATGACCTGACCCAAAGGTATAGGCTTAACCCACTGAGCCACACAGGTGCCCCGTCGTTATGGTAAACTTTGAAGTCAGTCCTCAGTCTTTGTTCTCCTTCAACACTATGTTGACTATTGTGAGTCTTTGCCTCTCCATATAAACTTTAAAATAAGTTTGTTAATATTAAGCAAAATGAGACCTCAAGGATCTGAGAGAATGTCTAAGAAGTACTTGATACATCCCTTGGGTATGGTTTATTGAAGTGTCCACCTGTCTGAAAGCTGGGGAATCTAGATAAGGGAGGGAAAATTAGTTATGATAAAACATATCAACAAACCTCAATAAATTTTGTAAATTAATTGTCATGGCTCATATACAATATGACCAACAGAGGGACTATCAAAAGGAAAGCATCAGTTATGTTTATTGTGAAATTTTTTAATCAAAATAAAGCAATGAGAGGGGAAGACACAATGAGAAAATTACCATTTTTTAATCGGTAAACTTCTTACCAAATAGAATAGGTTTTATATTCTAAGTAGTATATTGAAAAGTATAATATTGGGGTGCCTGGGTGGCTCAGTGGTTTGGGCTGCTGCCTTTGGCTTGGGTCATGATCTCAGGGTCCTGGGATCGAGCCCTGAATCGGGCTCCCTGCTCCGCAGGAAGCCTGCTTCCCTCTCTCTCTCTCTCTCTCTCTCTCTCTGCCTGCCTTTCTGCCTACTTGTGATCTCTGTCTGTCAAATAAATAAATAAATATTTTTAAAAAAGGTAAAGAAAAGTAAAACATTAAAAAATAAAATTTTATTTTAAAATAATTATGTAATTTTTTAAAAAGGTTAACAATAGCAGAACCATTCTTCTTATAACTGGAAAATACATTGTATATATATATCTATCAAAAATACTTGTTGGGCGCCTGGGTGGCTCAGTGGGTTAAAGCCTCTGCCTTCGGCTCAGGTCATGATCCCAGAATCCTTGGATCAAGTCCCACATCGGGCTCTCACCTCAACAGGGAGCCTGCTTCCCCCCTCTCACTCTGCCTGACCCTGCCTACTTGTGATCTCTGTCAAAGAAATAAATAAAATCTTTTATAAAAAAATTTAAAAAAATAACTTTCATGTCTGGAATCAGGAGCATATGGAAAAAAATAATATCTGAGGACAATACTTCTGCCATGTTTTGTGCCTTGTTAATATTTTTAAACATTCAGGCAACTTTTAGCTTTATTGAAATACCTGCTAAGATACCAGTAGTGCCTTTTGGAGCCCTATGACTATAAAAAGTAATTGCAAATATTCAAAATGTTTACTATGGTGTCACTATATAGGGCCACCACCAAGTATGTTTCACAAGTAAGCATATCTGTTACTCTTCCATAAGGCAAAAGGGCATGTTTTCAGGAGTTCCATCTGCTGTACCAGGAGGTGAATCAAGTAATGATTTTTGTCTATAAAATAATTCACTTTTCAATCTAACATTCCTCATTCCACATTATAATAATAAAAACTAGGAGGAGACTAAAACAAACAAACAACTACAACTATAACAACAAGCTTTTCCTTCAGTGGGAGGGTAAATAGAACCTTATGATTAGCCTGAAATTTATTTTTAAATATTTTTAAGATAAGCGTTTTTGTTAGAAAACCATATATTTTATATAGCTAAGATAATAACAGGCACAGTTTTATTAACTTCTAAAAAGTCTACTTATTTTTATTTATTTATTAACTCATCTCTTTATGAAGTAGAAAATGATCACACCTATTGTATCTACCCAAGTTTGTATGCTTTGGTTATTTTATGTTTGCTATTTCCTTGCTTAGTTTTTACAATAGTTGATACATAATAATATCTTTAAGTGCATCTACGGTTTCACAGAATTTGTTTGAACTTCATAAAAATGTACCATACTTTTTGCACTGTCCTTGTTTTACTTCTCTATTAACTTTCCAAGATTTATTGACGTTAGAGGGTGTAGCTATCATTTATTTTTATTCCTCCATAATGCTATGTTTACAAATTTGTATTTATCTGTACTTTTAAAAATATCTTAATTATATACCATTTCTCATCTCGCGTAACACTCACCTTACTTCTACACTTATCAGATATTATGTAACTGAAAACCACAACTCAGCAACAAGATAGCTCCATTTTTCAAAATTAAATGGCTTACCAGAATTCTTTAATTCTATCCTTTATTTGTATTAGATGACCCTTTATTCTGGTATTTGGCATTGTTCATATGGAGGAAAGCTTATAAGTTGATATTCCATCAATAGAAGGATTTATTATGATTGATTAATTATTTTCATTTAGAATGCATAGAATATGGTTGATTTAATATTTCTTTCTTACTCTCTGCCTGGAACATAGCCACTAAAAAATTAAGTTAATTACCCAGACTTTAAACTGCATATTTATAGGATAACATACAGAACTCTTCTCAGATTGGAACACCTGGGTGGCTCAGTCAGTTAAACGCCTCAGCCTTTAGCTCAGGTCATGATCTTAGGGTCCTGGGACTCAGTTCTGCAACAGATTCCCTGCTTAGCCGGGAGTTTGCTTCTCCCTCACCCTGCTGCTCCCCCTGCTTGTGGTCTCTATCACTCTCTCTCTTACAAAAAAATAAAATTAAAAAAATAAATTCTTCTCAGATAGCTAATATAGAATATTGTCTTTGTATTCATCAAAGGGAAAGTGCCATATAATAATGAAATTCAGACTACTTCGAATTCATTTTTTTAACCAGTAAGAAAGTATTGGAAACAAGCCAAAAATGTTTTTAATGAATTAAAGAAGTAGATTGATTTTCAATATCTTAATGTTTCTAAAATTAATTCCAAGGTTTTTATACTAGATATCAGTGTAAATATTCATTATACAAGGATATTCTAAATATAAACCTGAGAAAACTATTTAACATATATGATGACCAAAACAAGTTTGACAAAAGTCAGTTTGGGAAAAACTTACAACACCTACCACCTGAAACTCTTGTTCTATAATTTAATTATTTTAATTTACAAAAATACAAAAATAATATATCAGAGTAAGTATAATGATAGCTTTGAAGGTATGCTCTGGTTGTGCACTGTTTACTATTTAAAGGGGAATCAAATATGTGATGCTTATGGTGTGACTGTATTAAAATTCAACAAGTTCAGAAGCATACGAGGAATAGAATAAAGACAAAAGATGACCCTTACTTATCCTAAAGATAGACAATGGTATATATGTGCTAGTTGGGGAGAGAATCCAGTCCGTAGATGGAGGATGTGGTAGTGGAAAAAAAAAGACACAACGTTTTGGTTGAACGTTTAGCACTATATTTTACAAAGTGAAATTGTGTGTTAATAGCCTTGAATAAAATCCAAAAACTATTTTCAATTCATTGAAGATTATTTAGGAAAAACTTGAAAAATACAACTTGATAAGGATTCCAATAAAAGATTCAAAAGCAATACAAGTTTCAGAATTTTTAGTATATTTTCCCTAAAAAGCCATTTGATTTAAATTAAAGAGAATTCTATTTACCTGCCACTTAAATAAGAGGAAATTATTTGGTTTTGTAATAAGTCAATAAAATAAATTAACATATCTTGAGAAAACAGATATGCACACTAAGTTAAAAATAATAGTGCTTAAGCTGTTCAGCAAACATTTGTAAAATTCCTTGCCATCAGCTAGCTCTGGAGTTCTGCTAGGTGAGTAAGGCCATGTATGTTACTGCTCAGAGTACTGATGCAAAGCAATTGTCCCCTTCGCATCCATTTAGTGCCGTTTATATGTCATGCTATGTTGTTTAGAGATACATAGATGGCCCTACATGAAGGCCTTTTTTTGTGTGTATATGGGTGACTGTGATTTAACTTTCAAATCAGATGGCTCCTGATTTACAATGATTCAACTTATGAAATATATGGCAATGATGTGAAAGTGAAAGTGATTCAGTGAATCTGAACTTTGAACTTTGAATTTGGGTCTTTATAAAAAGGGCCAGTGACATGTGGTATGGTGCTGTCTTGTGATGTTGAGCAGGGGCAGTGAGCCACAGCTCTCAGTCAGCTAGAAGATTACAGGGGTGAACACTTGATATTCTTACAACCATTCTATATATAAACATTCTTCTTTTTTTTAGTGTAATATTTAATAAATTGCATGTGATACTTGATACTTTGTTATAAAATAGGTTTTGCTTAAGATGATTTTGCCCAAATGCAGGCAAATGTAAGTGTTCTGAGTATGTTTAAATAAGCTTAAGTAAGCTATGATATTTGATAGTTTAGGGGTATTAAATGCATTTTCAATTTTTTATGGGTGTCTCTGTACATAGCCCCCTTGTAAGCTGAGGAACATCTCTATATGTATATGTAGCCTTGGTATGGCTTACATATTATTGGCATGAAACATCTAGAACAGTACGTGTGCCATATAATTGTCTACAACATCAAACAAGTTTCTTGAAAACTTGTGCCAAAGGGGTTATGTCTTTAAGGATTCTTATTTCAGAAGGGTTCTCTCTCTCAAACGTAAGATTTTTCAGAAGGTAAGTGAAAATCTGACCAAACTAAACATTTTTCCATTTTCCCTAGTGAGCAAAGATAGCTAAAATCTATCTGCCATTTTCAACACTGTACTCAACGACTGTAATTCTAATTTAAGAACAGATTATTTATATCAAAACCACATGTTGGCCTAATCTTACACAATATTCATAAATCTCACTCAGAGCCTTGGACACTTTTATTTGTTGAGTCTATATGGTACTACGGACATTCATCTTTTTTGACCTCATAGCTTCATGTAAGTCTATACTTTTGAAAATACATGCATCATAGTTCCATTGTAAAATGTATGGGTTATAAAATGGGCTATGCTATCAAAATGGTAATAAGAACATACAAATGACCTGATGTAATGAACTGGACCAGATTGCCAGATATCACATTTCATACCAGAAAGATTCAGTGGTAAGTTTTAATATGGCCAGCTACACTTCGACTGAATTATAACTCATTTAACTTCTTTCTTTGTGTACAGTATTATACATTAGTCAGTATTAGAGTAAATAAGTACTTTGGACAGATGTAAATATGCTGTAATAAAAATGTTTTTCTTCTTTCTTTTAGTCCTTTTCACTTGGGAGACTAGCCACAAATACCATGATTCCCCCAAAATAATTTGCAATCCAAATTTATCTCTAAATGAATTTATTGCACAGAAAAAAAAAATATATATATACACTTACAGTAGACATGTTCAAGAATAGTTACACAACAGCAGGGCCCTAAAGGTAAGCAGTATAGTTGTTTGTTTTGTTTTCTTTTTTCTTTAAAAAGAAAGAGGTTATGTGAAATATTGGAATTTTATTTCGAGGCCTAGTATTTCAAGACAGTTAACTACACTTACGGTGTCAACAGCCTCTTGTTGGCAGTATGATTTTATTGGCTCCATGGAATAACAGCAAGAATTTACTATTGCTTCTTTCTTTATGACACACACAGAAAAAAAAATTGACACATTTGCTCAAGACCAACCAGAATCATTTTAACCTATCAAAATGGATGGGAGGCCTTCACTGCCAAAGTCACTGCTGGGTTTTCACAATTCCTTGCAGACAATCTGCTACTCCCATTATGATAAAGGAGAGAAGAGTCATAATCAGGGAAGAAAGCTAGATTAATACTTGGAATTATCATTGAATTATTTAGCCTGCTATAGGATTATTATTATTACTGTCATTTGATAATTTTCTCTCATTTTATTAAACACAACTGTGAGTAATTACCCTACCTAATATTTCTCTGTATTGGCTGACTAGCTAGCAAACATTCATGAAAATATCCATTAGCCACACATATAAAATCCTGCATTATGATGCTGTTGAATCAGAACATACCACTACCTGATCCTGTAGCTCTTTGAGGATTTGCAAATCAATTAATTCTATGTTTATTGGATTTTCCCCCTACAATTAGAAAATTTATAATAGAGGCCATGAACATTATTAGTTTTACCATTTTAAACCAGCAATCACACTTTGATTTTTACAACAAAAGCAGAAATATAAACACACACATTTGGATCAGTTTTCTGTTAGTCTGTCTGGACTTCAAAATCCTATTCGTCAAGACAATGCACACCAAAGTTCTGGAGTAAACAAGAAATTAGATGGTACCTGAACACTTGGTTTAATATTCTCCATAGGACTATGCAACTTATTTCTTACATTATGACATTGTTTTACAAAGATCCACACTTTTATAATGTTAGTATTTTTAATAATCAATAAAGTCAATTAATCATGATTAAAAATCAAACTTAAAAATTTCTACTTTTTGCTTTTGCCCCTTCCATTTAGAACTTATTTATAGCCTGATAATTCAAAGGTCCCTATGTTTATGAAAATCTGGACAGAAATAGCTCTAAGATCCCATTCAGAACTTGATATTAATCTAAGTCTTTTGGCTCCATTTATCCTGAGAGCAAAGAGTAGGACAAAGGATTTGAATACTGTTAGTTTATCTGGGAGATTATCCAAGGTAGAAAAGAATGGGAAAGTGATACAGTGATACTTGTCAAAGAGGTACATTGTTGATATAATTGTTGTGGATAGAAAATGAAGGCTTGCTTTTACTGAAAGGTCCTGAGAAACTTCTTTAAGCTGTCCTCATGAAGAGCTGAAAACTGACAATTTTATCTGTGGTTCTTATTTCCACTTCACTGAGAGCTGTCCTCAGAGGACATTAACTCTCCTACAATTTTGGGTTGTGTTGGACACATTCTAAAATGAGAGATAGAGCATGAGATGCTATCAGTGTTAAGTAACTGCAATTTCACATGGAACTATCCACCACAGGTTTGGCTATAATCAGGTGTTGGGCCTTGATATCAGCGGGATTTTGGGCAGTATCATTTTAGGTTAATCATTACATATGAAATTTCCAAAAACTTCAACTGATGAAACTTTGATTATTAATCTATAAATATAACAATAAATCCACAGTATTCAAATTATTTTCATAGAAATACACAGACAGAGCATCAATTGGTTAATATTTAAATGTTACAAAATACTGAACTGAAAGAATTTGGTCATATAACAACGTGTAACAAGTAGAACGTAGGTTTAGGTTAGAACTCAGGATGCATTTGAGACTCAGTTAAGAAATTGAATGGAGGGACGCCTGGGTGGCTCAGAGGGTTAAGCCACTGTCTTCGGCTTAGGTCATGATCCCAGGGTCCTGGGACCGAGCCCCAAATCAGGCTCTCTGCTCAGCAGGGAGCCTGCTTCCTCCTCTCTCTCTCTGCCTTCCTCTCTGTTTGCTTGTCATCTCTCTCTGTCAAATAAATAAATAAAATCTTAAAAAAAAGAAATTGAATGGATGTCTGACTATCTTATAGGTTTGCTAAAATTCAGTGACTTTGTGTTCACGTGTGGCTATGCAGGAATTTTTAACTTTCTCTAAGAAGTTATTAGATTTGATTATATAATGGCAGTAAAGGATGGGGAAAAGCAAAGTACAAACCCCATAAAGACAAAGACACTGAGTATGAGAAAAGAGTAATAGATAAGAAGAATCAATGCGTTTGAGGAAAGTGGGAATTGAAATACACAATGATTGTTGACTTTTTTAGATGGAGAAAACAAAACTAGCTTGCAAGAAGGAAATAACAGAAGACATGTTGTGATGTGAGGCAGAATCCTGGAAAAGGCAGTAACGTGGAATAAAGGAGTAGGGAGAACATATCAGGGAATTTGGATAGGAAGGAGTTAGGAGGTAATTGCTTGATAACTTTTATATGGCCCACTTAAATGCACAGATTTCTCTTCTTTAATTTATATGGAGAACAGGGTGTCCTTTCTCTTCCCTTTCAGAGCACCAGAGGTGTACTCTTTCAGACTGAAAACCTGAAAAGCTCAGGACTCAGTTGCTTAAGCACAGCTGAGAGAACATATTTCAATTAAGATTTACATATTGCTGTATGTAGTAGACTGTCAAAAGTGGTTTTTTGGCCATATTTTTTCATTTAACAAAAGACTACAGAGAGTGTTTTCTGGTGTTGGTTCAGAGTGTCCATCCCTCTGAACAGATTTTTCTCTCAATGTCCGGGGCAAGAAATCAATTGTTACATATGTATTCACTAAAAAAGCAGCTGGAAGATGCTGAGCACTGTGGCCCATGAGATCAAGGCACCAGAACACACTTGTGAGTGGTGTGCTCCCAAGGCTGGAGGAAAATTCTAGAATAAAGTGCTCATTAGAGAGCCATACCTTTTCTCCTGTTTCCTTACCTCTCTGCACTACCCTCTTGTATCCACAGCATTGGAAATTCTTTTAGCAACACACCACACTGAATCACCACCAATTATGTGATTCTCTTGGTGGAAAACCAAACACTGTGTGAAAACTGTGGTTTTCTAGTTCATGCTTCTGGATGGAAAATAATTCAGAATAAGCTGATAGGAGTAGCCAAGAGAGATTTAATCTTCTGTTTGGAAAAGGGCTTCTATATAAGTGAGTAGAGGAACCTTTAAGAATTATTCATGTTTAGGGGCACCTGGGTGGCTCAGCGGGTTAAGCTTCTGCCTTTAGCTCAGGTCATGATCTCAGGGTCCAGGGATCAAGCCCCACATCAGGTTCTCTGCTCAGCGGGGAACCTTTTTCCCCCTCCCTCTTTCTGCCTGTCTCTGCCTACTTGTGATCTCTGTCAAATAAATAAATAAAGATTTTTTAAAAAAATACTTATTCATGTTTACATATATGCATCAGAATGCTATGTCCCTTGTCAAATAGGCTTCAAATCAACAAAAATGATAATATTTTACTTAATAAGTTTTTTAATTCCTCTATTAACATTTTGGAATACATCATTTTAATGCACATCTGCAAATTTGTAATCACTTCATGTGAGACAAGGAATGCTTAACAAGGCAACCAGGGGCACCGGGTGGCTCAGTGGGTTAAGCCTCTGCCTTTGGCTCAGGGTCCTGGGTTTCGGGTCAGCGTCAGGGTTACGTTTAGGGTTAGAGTTCGGGTCAGCCTCCCATTCAGTGTCAGGGATAGTGTTAGGGTCAGGGTCCGGGTCACTGTTAGGGTCAGGGTTAGGTTTATGGTCTTTATCTGGGTCTGGTTCAGGGTGAAGTCTAGGGCCAGTGTCAGGTTTACGGTCAGGTTCAGGTATTGGTTTAAAGTCCAGATTCGGGTAAGGGACAGGCTTATATAGTGGTCATTGTTAGGGTCATGGTTAGGTTTAGGGTCAGGGCCAGGGTCAGGTTTAGGGTCACGGTCTGGTATAGGCAAAGTTCAGGGCCCGGTTTAGGGTCAGCGTCTGGTATAGGCAAAGTTCAGGGTTAGGGTTATGATCATAGTCAGGTATAGGGTCAGGGTTATTGTTAAAGTTTAGGGTTAGTGTTAGGGTTAGTGTTAGGTTGACGGTTAGGGTTAGAACTTGTTAGGGTCACAGTTCGTGGTAGGGTTAGGGGTAGTGTTAGGATTAGGTTCAGCGATAGGTTTCGGGGGAGGGCCCGTGTTAGTGTAGGGTTAGGGTTACATTTAGGGTTAGAGTTACGGTCAGGCTCACAGTCAGGGTCAGATTTAGTGTTCAGGTCAGGGTCGAAGTCACTGTTACGGTCAGGGTTAGGTTTATGGTCATGGTCTGGGTCAAGGTCAGGGTGAAGTTTAGCGCCAGTGTCAGGTTTAGTGTCATGTTCAGGTATTGGTTTAAAGTCCACATTTGGGTCAGGGACACGGTTATGTAGTGGTCAGTGTTAGTGTCATGGTTAGGATTAGGGTCAGGGTCAGGGTCAGGTGAAAGTCATGGCCAGGGTCAGGTTTAGGGTCAGGCTTTGGTTTAGGGTCAATGTTCGGTTCAGTGTCACATTAGGTTTTGGCGGTAGGTTTTGTGATTGGGGTTAGGTTTGGAGTTAGAATTAGGGTTATGGTTAGGGTAGGGTTAGACAGCGTAAGGTCAGGGTTAGGGTTTGGTTTAGGGTAGGGGTTATTGTTAGGGTCAGGGTCAGCGTTAGGTTTAGGTTCAGGGTCCTTATTAGGGTCATGGTTAGAGTTACCATTAGGTTTAGGGTTAGGGTCAGGATCACAGTCACGGTCAGGGTTAGGGTTAGGGTGAGGGTTAGGTCAGCGTCAGGGTTAGGATTAGGGTCAGGGTCAGGGTCATGTTTAGGTATGAGTCATGGTTACGGTAATGTCAGAGTTAGGTTTAGGTTCAGGGTCCACATCAGGGTCAGTGTCAGGCTTAGGTTTAGGTTTAGGGTTCAGGTCAGCATCACAGCCAATGTCAGGGTCAGGGTCAGGGTTTGGGTTTGGGGCAGGCTCACAGTCAGTGTCAGGATCAGGGTTAGTGGTTACTGTTAGGGTTAGCCCCTCTTCTGGGTCATGGACCCATCCCTTCAGGGTCTCAGGATAAACCCTGGGCAGAAGGGTGTAGACCCTACACCTGATCCCACTTAACCAGCCTTAAACTGGGGTGTGAACATGACTTGCCCACCAGACATCTAACCCCTCATCAGCCTGATCCTGCTTGGGGCATCTCCACCCATGATGGCATGGCCAGGTCCTCTTTACACACAGACACACAGACACCCAGAGGCACACACACACACACACACACAAACACACACACACACACACACAGAAAGAGATATGTGGAGGAGACCTAGGGCTACACTGGTAGTTCATAAGGTGTGGGCCTCTCTGACTCTGAGCCCCCTGGTGTGACCTTTTGATTTTATTGGCCAAAGGGCCTGAGGCGTTGGGGAAACCTGATATGACCTGCCAGGGAGGGGACGTGTCTGACGGGCCAGCTCTCTTCTCCCTGCATCCTCTTGGCTTCAGTACAGCAGAAGAACATGTTGCTTCCTTTAGGATGTGCCTAGAAATGAGCTGGGCAGGGGGGTTTTCTCTGTAATGGGGTGCCTGGATACGTGGGTTCCAATTCTGTTGGGCTCTGTCGTCTGGGAAGTGAGGTCACCACTGCCTGGGGGCTCCTTACCAAACTTCCTGCTGCACCAGAGCTCCCTGAGCCGCCGGTCCCCAAGCTGCTCAGGGCTCACAATCCACTCAATGCAGTGCCCCTCCAATGACACCCATACAGCCTCCCACCTGCCCCTAGGAGGCCTGGGTGCAGCTGTTATCCCCGCTAGAGGGAACAGAGCTGGGATTAGACTACGTTAGTGTTAGGGTTAGGGTTAAGAAATAGTTAGGGTCAGGGTTAGGGTTAGGGTTAGGGTTAAGAAATACTTAGGGTCAGGGTTAGGGTTAGACGTCGTTGGTGTCAGGGTTAGCGAATGGCTTAGGGTATGGGGCAAGGTTCATGTCAGGGTCAGGGTTAGGTTTGGGACAGGTTTAGTGTCAGGGGTAGGGTCAGGGTCTTGGTTAGGTTCATGATTATGGGAAGGTCAGCTTTTGTAGGTTCTGTTTTATGAGTAGGTTCAGGATCAGGGTTAGCTTTAGGGTTATGATTCTGTTCAGGCTCACGGATTGGGTCAGAGATAGGTTTACAGTCAGGGTTAGGGTCAGTGTTAAGGTCAAGGCCAGGGTCAGGTTTAAGTTTAGGGTCTGATATAGGCAAAGTTCAGAGTTCGGTTTATGATTAGGGTCACCGAGAGGGTCAGGATTATTGTTAAGTGGGGTTAGGGTTAGGGTTAGAGGTAGGTTGAAGGTTAAGGTTAGACCGGGTTAGGGTCAGTGTCAGGGATACTGTTAGGGGTTAGTGCCCGACTAATCTTCCAAAAACACACATTTTCATGTGCTGCTTTTCAAAACTAGCTTCCTGGCTTCCTGTTGCCTGAAAAAATAGTCTCAAATGCTTTTGTCTGGCATTCAGGGCTCTCTAGGATGGGCACTCTGGCCAACACATCACTGCTCGTTTGTTCCACCACACACAAGTGGATCTCGGGCTAGTTATTCAGAGACCCACCTCCTCACCGACCCAGCAAAGGTCTCGTGCATCTACTAAACTCACGGCTCACTCAGTGATGTTCTCAAAGGCCATTAGTGGGTGACATGCCACTGCTAGAGTCAGGAGCCAGTGTGAAGTTGCCGCTGCCTAAGTGCATGGACTGAAAGCGGGAACGTTGATTCTCCAGGAGAAAACTGGGGCATTGTTATGAGAAGGCAGATGGCAAAACTACCCAGGTCCCCTATGACTGCTTTAACACACTCTGGACAAAATTGAAGGAGACAAGTGAACGTATTAACTCCCACTTAGGCTGTAGAAGGCAAATGCGATGGAGGGAAGGCGTTATCTTCTTCTGGAACAAACCACTTAGCTCCAGCTACTTTTATAAATAGATCAGACCCTGTCCAGGAGCCCACTTAGCTGGGTTCATTTGTATACAATGTCCATACCCTCAGGAATATTAACACTTTATCTCAGATTGCATTAATTTAAATAAAACTTAACAAAAATGGTGTGAAATGAACAAAAACACCATATTCTGTGATGAATCAAATGAAATACATTTTCAGTTGCTGTTTTCCCCATTTAAAGATAAAATTTCTGATAACTATCATTATTTGTGAAAAGACACAAGACCAACAGTTTGTGTGCATGTGTGTTTTGGTTTTCGGTTTTTGGTTTTTTTCTTCCCCTTAAGGCTATAGCCATATTGTCACTAATAAAGATCTCAAATTTGCCTGGAAGCTTTCATGGCAAATTGTCAGTCTGAGGGAAGTCACCATCCAGCCAAATGGCTTTATACATCATCAGTGCCTTTCTTCCACACACATTCTCTTCCTGGTTTAGACATTAGTTAGCCTGGTTCTACACTGACACAGTATTTGCATCTCTCTCCTGTCCATAACTCCTAAAAGTTGGGGACCTCTCACTTTGGTTTCCCCAGAGCATGACATTTTATTTGGTGCTTGGGGGGCAATGGGCAGTTCAAGAAGTATGTTAATACTATCACTCAATGTCTTGATCCATGCTATGCACCAACAGTGTAGTAAATATCGTTCATTTCTTGTAACAAAGGCAGTAGGAACTTCTCCCAAGGGACGGAATTCCAAGGACAGAATGAAGGCAGGAAGGGAGCTGGTCTATTTGGACCTACTTTGTGAGAGACACTGGTTTAGGTATTTATATGTATACATTATACCACTGAACTGTCACAATCCTGCAAATTCTTACATGCTTGGGTTTCTATGTAGCAAGTTTAGCAAGCCACCCAAATTCACAGTGACAGGCCCGTGAGTCAAATCCAGCATGCTTGACTCCATGATTGTCAAGTCCACTAGCCCCATATATCATGAATCTGAGATTCATGAGTGTGTAGGTGCTATCAGGAAATGTCAAAAATGCCCATTTCAGAGACACATGGATGGCTCAGTTGGTTAATTGTCTACCTCCAGATCAGGTCATAATCCCAGCATCCTGGGATCGAGTCCCCCATCAGGCTTCTTGCTTACCAGGAGCCTGCTTCCCACTCTGCCTGCCTCTCCCTCTGCTTGTGCTATCTCTCTGACAAATGAATAAATTAAATCTTTTGTAAAAATCTTGTTAAAAAGGCCCATTTTAAAGAATGTTTTAAAACATTGTTTGGACAGCAATAGAAGCGAAAGCAGAAAGACATAATGTAACGACAGATAGTTTATGTGGGAGCCCTTTGGGTACTCTGGTGGATGAATGTTTTTAAATTAGTTTTTCGTGGACATGGGGAGTTAGAGAGGAGAAGGAAGGTGGGAGAAATTGGAAGGGAAGCTGAACCATGAGAGACTATGGACTCTGAAAAACAATCTGAGGGTTTTGAAGGGGCGGGGGTTTGGGAGGTTGGGGTACCAGGTGGTGGGTATTATAGAGGGCACTGCTTGCATGGAGCACTGGGTGTGGTGCAAAAAGAATGAATACGGTTATGCTGAAAATCAATAAAAAATAAATTTAAAAAAATTAGTTTTTTGTAAACTGCAAAAAAAGAAAAGCACTCCCATTTATAGCGTACACTTTATGGTTGACAAAGCACGTGCCAACAATAAAAATAATGATGGGTTACCGTTACAATTCATAGAAAAGGAGGTATAGGGAAATTGAATGAAAGGGAATAACAAAGTAGGTTCAGAAGTCCATCTTCCTTGTAAAAAAAATTAACCTGAAAGTGCGTTTCTGCCACCTCTCTCCTGTTTGATCTGATAAAGAATGACCACGATACAGGAATTATAGTTCGGGGTTTTGAAAAGCATAATAGCTTTATACTAACACTTGAGCTTTTATTTTTTTATTTACGTATTTATGGCTAACAAGATAGCTCGATTTGATATGCGGTTCGTGACAACCAACCTCAGAAGTAATTCCATCTTCATGAGAAGTCAGAAAGAACCACAAACCAAACCTCAAAATAGATTCAAAGAGAAAATAGTCTTAAAAAAATTTCCCTTCCTAAAGCCTCTCCGTTCGGCTCAGGTCATGATCCTAGGGTCCTGGGATTGAGCCCCATGTCTGGCTCTCTGCTCAGCGGGGAGCCTGCTTCCACTTCTCTCTGTGCCTGCTCTCTGCCTACTGGTGATCTAAGTCTGTCAAATAAATAAATAAAATCTAAAAAAAAAAATTTCCCTTCCTATCAGAAGCAGACCAAACCACTAACAAATTCCCCAGAAAGCTTCATCTAAAAGGTTGTACTTTCTTCAAACACCCAGCAGGACCTTCTTCTCTGGGCCTGGTATTTCTTCAATGGCCTATTCCAGAGAATAAGACACTAAATTACTGAGTGCCATGGGCCTCAGAACCATGAAAGAGATAATCAGAGGCACAAAGCAGGCCTCTGGTCACCAAGAGGTATGTAAATGTTTGCTGCTTTTATGCATTTTTCAAAGCTGAGTTTTTATCTGGAGGCCGTTCCTTTATGATAAATTGCTGATACCATATAGTAAAAGCCATTAAATGATCTTCTACAAACCATTTCCTATCTTTGCATTCTCATGTGCCAAGATAGACACGGATTATTTAAATCCCTGAAGAGAGTGCCCTGCGCACTTAGCTCATCGCAGTGAACCACACAGCCTCCTCAACCCAGGCTTTCAAAGCCTGCTTCTTCGTTCCTGGCTTTTATGTCTGTATGAACATGAGCCAGATCTAACTCATCTCCGACAGACAATTCTGACTCACCCCGTGTCAGATTTTTATTAGTGGTTGTGATAGAGTAAGATAACAATGCTCCAACAAACCGACTATTTCCTTCCACATGACCTCAACAGTCTTATACATTTTCATAGCGAAAAAATCTTGTCTCCTTCCATTAAGCTCATAATGTGGTCTAATAGTATACATGTGCCTTCGTTAGATGCGAATCGATACAGAGGTCCTTTTTTTTTTTTTAATTTTATAAGGTAAAGTCAGTGAACACATCTAACTTGACGAATACGTCTCTAAAATGTCAATCCAGGCAAAGCTTTTTCTGCCTACAGTTTGGAGGCTACGTGGTGACATTTTAAAAACGCTGTCAGTCCCTCAGTGAGGCTTTAGAAGATAGCCAGGGCTTACTACGTGCCAGGCACTGTGTCAGGTGTTGGAGCTAAACGGATGGAGAGCTTGAAGGCAGGCTGGGGAGGGACATCCGTGACACAACCACAGCTAGAAACGGAGGCCAGTGCTAGAAAAGAGAGAGCAGGCTGCATGGAGAGTGTGTACCATGGGGCTTGTGAGCTCACGAATAAGTGGGAGTAACTGGAGTGGTGAGATGGGGGAGAGGAAGAGGGTCTTCCCATTAATGGGAATCACCTGTGCTTGGAGGCAGGCACCATGAGGGGTCTCCACAGGAAGAGGGAGGCAGCGTGGTTGAAGGGCAGAAAGACAGGGCAGAACAGGCATCAGTCAATTGGAAGGGTAAGAAGAGACGGATGGGAGGATTATGGATGCCTTTGGAGGACTGAGAATATGTTAGAAGATCAGTGCAGTTTTCTATGGAGACAAATGTCAGGAACTGATAGGTCTTTGAAAGGTCACTCTGGCTGCCTTTTGGCAAAGGGGTTGGTAAAAGGCACGTGCAGGTGTGAACACACCAGGTGGGAGGTGAGTGCAGGAAATCAGGTGAGGGAGCATGGGAACTTGGTCCGGGGGTATATAAGGGAAAATAGCCTTTAATGAGTTCCACAAATTGGCACCAGCTGTAGCTTCATTACAGCCCTGGAAGGAGTAGGTGGGTGTGTCCTGGAGGTTACAGAAATTACATGAGAAATGGAAGTCTTTTTAGATCTTTTTTCCAACTAGAGGAACTCTCACCTTATTGATAGAATTCCAGAGTGGGAACGGATGGACATGAGGACATCTTTGAAATGTCTGAATATGTTCTTCGACATCTTTGCAAGTGACGAGGAGACCTTGACCTTAGGAGGCCTCGGCCTTCTTTGTAGCCAAGAAGATTTCACCTACAGATTTGGGTTCTCCCTTTTAAAGTCAAGAAGACAGTCCTTCCAAAGGACACCTCCTATCATTTTAGGCTCTCATCATACCACACTTGCTGGGATCTCCAAGACCCTCTGTTCCAGGTTGTGAGTATCCACTTTGGCCACGCTGGTCTTGCCAAGAACACCACCACAGGAAATCTAGAGCCTGTAGTGCTATTAATAACATCATCTAAGACTGTCTTTGCTGCCCTCATGGCCTCTTCCCACCATGACTCACTGAAGCTTTTTACACGTTGTATCCATTAAGCTATAGTTCCCAAAGCTCATCTTCTCTAGTGCCATTAATTTTTAGGGGACCAGGCAAACCTTAAACTTGTCCCCCTTAATTAGATCCCTGTGCCCCCACAATCTCTTTGAATGCCTTTCACCATGATCCTTGAATGAGCTCTGAGACCACTACTGCACTGCTGGTACCTAACACTTCTTGGCACCTTGTCTGTTAGTTCTTGGAAGAGGAGGTGGCTATGGAGGTGAGTGGCCATGGGAGTGGGAGGATTTCTCCCTTCACTTCCTTTTTTGTTTTTTCAAATAATGGGTTTTGAGGGGGAGGGAAAGGTTAACCAATTTATTTTCCATCTCCCATTGATAAAATGTTTACCACTCCCCATTGAAAGAATTTAGATCTTTCTTTAGAATCTCCAGGAAAATCTCCCAAACCCAGCCCACCACCATGTGGATTCAGCCATCTTCTGATTCACCTCCAGATTGTATCCTCCTAACTGCTCAAGCCACAGGTTAAGGGCGAAATGTTCAATGCCCAAGCAATTAAGTGGGGAACACGTTTATCTAAACAATTGCATGCAGCTCTGTATCTGCATACAGGGGGTCTCTCCCCAGACTTTCCAACCTCAGCAAAACAAGAAAAAGCCCCAGCGACCTGGGGGTATATATCATTCATTCATTCCTGTGTTCAACACTCATGGCGGATCCCCACCGAGACAGTGGGAGAGCAAGGACAGGAGCAATCCCGGAGGCTGAAGTCTGAGGAGGATTTCAAATTCAAGTCAGAGATGAAAGAAAGATCTGGACTCGGTCCTCAGGTACAGGCAGTATTCTGAACTGAGGCTAGAACCAGAGACCATTCTAATGAAAGGCCTCCATAGGTGGGCTCCGACTCAGTTTCCTGTATGTATATTCATTCATGAAATCGCTCTGCGGGTCAACATGCAGAACAAAACCAATTAATAAAAGTGACAATGGGGAGAGGAAAGGGAGGCCAGAAGGCTTGTGAATGTGGAGAGAGGAAGAGCCAAAGGAGGAGGGGGGAAGGGGGGGGTGGAAAAACTGAGAATCCCTCCCTGTGCTCCTTGCTGCCAGGGAGGTCTGAGGGACTAGTTTCTACCTGGGATCCCAAGTCCAGTACAAAAGTGGCGGGGCCACAGCTCGGGATGAGGGAAGGGGGTCCTCGGCACACGCGCGTGGGGGTGCCAAACGAAGGGGGCTATTGCGCTCGCTGCGGGGGGCACCTCGCCTGGCTCCATCCCCAGCCCGACCCCGTGGGGACCCGGGTGTGGCGCGTCGTCCGGGGTTGTCCCGCTGCCCCGGGGGTCGCGGGAGGCTGGGTCCCGACACCCCCGCGAGCTCGCGGCCCGCGCTTTCTGCTCCAGGTGAGGGCGCAGCGCGGTGTCACTTTACCTGCTCGCAGAGGGTCTTCCTGAGAAGCCATGGGGCAGGGCGGGGCAGCGGGCCGGGCCATGGGAGCGGGACAGCGCGGCCTCAGGAGCTGGGCTGGAGCCCGGGAGTGCTGGTGTCCTGCAGTGCGGACTGGGCTGCAGCAGAGCACAGCGGAGCTGCGCGCCCCTCCTCCGCCAGCTCCTCCACCTCCTCTCAGACTCTCCGCTGCGTCCTCCGCGAGCTCACTCCCGGATTCTGCAATTAGCAAAGCCCCTTCTCCGGACCGCCCACGCCCTCGCCCCCCTCCCCCTCCCCCTCCGTCCTGAGGCGCGGGCCCGGGGCACGGGCACCGGGAAAGCCCGGGGGGCTTGCGAGGGTGGCCAGCGCCAGCGCTGAGCGGCCTCCTAGCCTGGCTCCCCGAGCGGGTGTCCACCTGCTGCCTGGCTGCAAAAAGATCATCAGCCCTAAACCCCGGCTGCACTCTCGGGTCACTTCGCTGGCTTCCTGATTGTGCCCAAAGCCGGGAACCAGCTTCCCCAGCACAGGCCTGGGCTGAGATGCTTGCTCGCCATCTGTTTAAGCAGTCTCCTCCTCTCCAGGCAGGGTCCGCCATTGCATGATGGCACCCACAAATCACTTAGACCTGGATGTTTTGGTTTTTTGTTTCTTTTTTGGTTATTGGTTATTCCATGACCTCCATGGTAGGTGATCCACAAAGGGAGTGAAAAGAGGACGCCTGATGCATACGCATATGGCCATTCTAGAAAAAGAGCTTGGGGTACTCTGGGAAGCGCGGCATTGGTCCTTGCACTATGGTTTTGCTGCATCAAATAGTTCCTTCTTCTTCAAATATAAATATATAAATATATTGATCAAGTCACTCGCATGTCTTAGGAGAATGTCATACCTTTAGTAGCAAACTTGAAATCTTGGACATTGGTTTTGATTTTTGTTTTGGTTTGATTTGGTTCGGTTTTTGTAATTTTAAAAATCCCTCCAGCCCTTGGCTGTGTCTGACCTGAGTGCTTTCTGCTGTTTCTGCAACAAAACTGTCAGGGCAGCGAAAACTCTCATTGTTTACAGTGGCGCCCCCTTCTGAACACTTTGTTAATAAAAATTTTTTTTTTTTTTTTTTTTTTTTGGGTATTGTAAATGTGAAACAACAATGAGGTATTTCAAAGAGGTGAACCACAGGTAAATTTCTCTAAGTGTGGGTGAGGGTTACTCAAAAAGAAACTTGACAAGGCTTTTAAAGATACCGACAATCATTATAACATAACGTGACTGATTGTTACCGTGCTCTTAACCTGGTAAACACTTGTTGGCTTCCAAGGAAAACGAACATAGTTGAGATGGTTCTAGCGGCCTTCTAGCACAGGGTCTCATGAGGCAGGGATTCTAGCCCCTGGCTGTGCAAGGCATGAGGCCTGTTAGTGATTCTATTTTTTCTTCTGCAGAATGGGTCTTTCTGCATTCCAAGTCCTTTCTACCCCAATAAATAATGCGGCGATTCTCTCAGTGAGTTGTACTTTTGGTTTAAACAGCCAACTGTCTCTTAAAAAGGACTTTTGTTTAAAGTCCTTTAAAAAAAAAGTCCTTTCAAAAAAATTTTTTTTTTTAATTTTTATTTTTTAATCCCATATGTTTACTCTGATCCTGGAACTTTGTCATTTTGACCTTATCTGCTGATTAAAATATTCTTCATCATCAGCACCTACTGCTCTCCTCTCCTGGTGGTCTCTCCGGAAGGGGTCTTCTCTAGATCTTCTAGCAGAGGATGGGCACTTCCCCTCTACCCATGTTGCCAGACCAACCTTACCTATCCTGCAGGGACAGGTCGGCCTGGCCTTTTATCTGTTGTTCTCTTCTGAGTGGTTAGTTTTTCATAGATACCGTGCTTTGCTTTTGTCAGGATTTACCCTGGACTATCAAAACCCTTATCTTGTGCCAGTGAATCCTAAGAAACAGACCTGATGAGAGAACCAGGAACTCGAACAGATCATATTTATCCTGAATGTTCCGTCCAAAATGAAGAATACATTTCTGAGGAGCCTCAAGATGTCTTAGAAGGGAAGTTTCACCAACTCTGTCACGTAGGGGCATCCATTCTGATTCTGTGTCAATGTTCCTACTTTCCCAGCTAGTAATTCTCTTCCTCAGAAAGCCCACTCTCAACCGTTTCCTCTCTCAAAGGCAGTTGCTCTTCGAGTCTGCACATGGCACTTGTGGCCTGCTTGTCGTTGGCTACTGCCCTCTGTACCTTGGGTCTAACAGCTTCGGGGCATCAAGATGAAATCGTCTCTTGTTCTAAGACTTAATATAGTTTGGGGCACATGGTAAGCAATAATCACTTTTTTAGTTGATCCAAGTGTTCGACCTTTCTTAATTATTCTAGTACCACAGTTTACTTGTTCTAAGATTTGTCCTCCCCCCCCATTCTAATAACTCTTGCACTTTGTGACATATCCTAGTTTAACTGACAGCATTTCTCTTTCTTAGTCGAACATAAACTATAGTGCATCTTACCCTTGATGAAAGCTAGGTTGCAATTAAATACTCTATGATGGTTACGATTCTGATATTTGAAATCCTCCGGTAGCTCCCTGTGCCCCCACAGTGTAGTACCTCACCTTCTCAGCATAGTATACAAACCAGCTCACCCCCAGTGTTAACCCCGGGGCTCAGCCTCCATCCCCAGGTGATGCTGCCAGATCAGCTGCCCGTTGTCCTGAACTTGCTGTAGATTCCCGAATGCACTGTGCTGCCTCCTGGCACTTTGAAAGTGACACACTCATCCCCATTCTTCGCTTTGCCCTTGTCTATCACCTCCCCTCAAAATCTGTTCCTAAGTGCCTTTTCCCAGCTCCAACCTACCATTTGCAGTCTTTTATCTCCCTGTGGTAAAACCTGTCCCACTGCACCATGGACATGCCCGTTGTCCCCCTGAGAAAAGAAAAGGGACAGTGAGGGCTTCCCAGCATTTGCAGCTCTAGTGCAGAGCCCCATGCCTGGCTTGCAGGAAATGCCAGATCATGAAGACAAACGGAGATCATCCTCTGGCTAAAACCAGCTCTTCTTTGCCTACCGCAGGATCTGGATCAATACAGAGCAGCCCGTTATTATTGCTGTTTTTCTAGGGATTTTTTACCCATATATTTCCCAGGTCTTGACTCTTTTTGTAGCACTTTAATTCAGGCTTCAACCACTTCCTAGTCAGACCAGGTGAAATCATTTTCCTTCCCATAGCCTCGGTATATTTCACACCTAGTAAATCTTTTTTGAAAGATCTTATTTACCCATTTGACAGATCAAAAGTAGGTAGAGGGGCAGGCAGAGAGAGGGGTGGGGGAGCAGGCTCCCCGTTGAGCAGAGAGCCCGATGTGGGGCTCCATCCCAGGACCCTGAAATCATGACCTGAGCCGAAGGCAGAGGCCTAAACCACTGAGCCACCCAGGAGCCCCCATATCTCGTAATTTTTAATCAACGTGCAAAAAGTATTGTACATATTGATGAAGTTCAAACAAATTCTGTGAAACCGTAGATGGACTTAAAGATACTATTATGTATCAAATATTGTAAAAATTAAGCAAGGAAATAGCAAACATAAAATAACCAAAGCATACAAACTTGGGTAGATACAATAGGTGTGATCATGTTCTACTTCATAAAGAGATGAGTTAATAGATAAATAGAAGTAACTAGACTTTTTAGACGTTAATAAAACTTTGCCTGTTATTTCTTAGCTATATAAAATATATGGTTTTCTAACAAAAACGCTTATCTTAAAAATATTTAAAAATAAATTTCAGGCTACTCATAAGGTTCTATTTACTTTTCCACTGAAGGAAAAGCTGGTTGTTGTAGTTGTAGTTGTTTGTTTGTTTTAGTCTCCTCCTAGTTTTTATTATTATAATGTGGAAGGAGGAATGTTAAATTGAAAAGTGAATTATTTTATAGACAAAATTCATTACTTGATTCACTTCCTGGTACAGCAGATGGAACTCCTGAAAACATGCCCTTTTGCCTTACAGAAGTGTAACAGTTATGCTTACTTCTGAAACATGCTTGGTGGTGGCCCTAAATAGTGACACCATACTAAACATTTTGAATATTTGCAATTACTTTTTATAGTCATAGGGCTCCAAAAGGCACTGCTAGTCTCTTAGTAGGTATTTCAATAAAGCTAAAAGTTGCCTGACTGTTTAAAAATATTAACAAGGCACAAAACATGGCAGAAGTATTGTCCTCAGATATTATTTTTTTCCATATGCTCCTGATTCCAGACATGACAAGTTATTTTTTAAAATTTTTTTATAAAAGATTTTATTTATTTCTTTGACAGAGATCACAAGTAGGCAGGGTCAGGCAGAGTGAGAGGGGGGAAGCAGGCTCCCTGCTGAGCTGAGAGCCCCATGTGGGACTCGATCCAAGGATTCTGGGATCATGACCTGAGCCGAAGGCAGAGGCTTTAACCCACTGAGCCACCCAGGTGCCCCCATGACAAGTTTTTTTTTTTAAAGATTTTATTTATTTATTTGACAGAGAGAGAGATTACAAGTAGGCAGAGAGGCAGGCAAAGAGAGAGAGGAGGTAGCAGGCTCCCCGTTGAGCAGAGAGCCCAATGTGGGGCCCCATCCCTGGACCCTGAGATCATGACCTGAGCTTAAGGCAGCGGCTTAACCCACAAGCCACCCAGGAACCCGACAAGTTATTTTTGATAGATATATATACAATGTATTTTCCAGTTATAAGAAAAATGGTTCTGCTCTTTTTAACCTTTTTTAAAAATTCATAATTTTTTTAAATTTAAATTTTATTTTTTAATGTTTTACCTTTCTTTTCTTTTTTTAAAAAGATTTTATTTATTTATTTGACAGACAGAGATCACAAGTAGGCAGAGAGACAGGCAGAGAGAGAGAGAGAGAGAAGCAGGCTTCCTGCGGAGCAGAGAGCCCGATGCAGGGCTCAATTCCAGGACCCTGAGATCATGACCCGAGCCGAAGGCAGCAGCCCAAACCACTGAGCCACCCAGGCACCCCAATGTTTTACTTTTCAATATACTACTTAGAATATAAACCCTATTCCATTTTGTAAGAAGGTTACCATTTAAGAAATGGTAATTTTCTCATTGTGTCTTCCCCTCTCATTGCTTTATTTTGAATAAAACATTTCACAATAAACATAACTGATGCTTTCCTTTTGATGGTCCCTCTGTTGGTCATATTGTATATGAGCCATGACAATTAGTTTTACAACATTTATTCATGTTTGTTGATATGTTTTATCATAACTAATTTTCCCTCCCTTATCTAGATTCCCCAGCTTTCAGACAGGTGGACACTTAATAAACCATACCCAAGGGATGTATCAAGTACTTCTTAGACATCTCTCAGATCCTTGAGGTCTCATTTTGCCTAGGGATTTGCAATAGGTTCTGCCAGAGGCACCACTGTGACAACTGATGTCCATGGTCTATCTCCTGCTAAGCTCAAGAGGTCACTGGTTTCCAAGTTTATCTATACAATTAATGCACTCCATCAAGTTCTTTTTTTTTTTTTTAATATTAACAAACATATTTTAAAGTTTATATGGAGAGGCAAAGACTCACAATAGTCAACATAGTGTTGAAGGAGAACAAAGCCTGAGGACTGACTTCAAAGTTTACCATAACCATGGGGCGCCTGGTTGGCTCAGTGGGTTAAGCTTCTGCCTTTGGCTCAGGTCATGATCCCAGGGGCCTGGGATCGAAGGGGCCTGGGATCGAGTCCGGTATTGGGCTCTCTGCTCAGCAGGGAGCCTGCTTCTCCTCATTTCTCTCTCTGTCTGTTTCTCTGCCTATTTGTGATCTCTCTCTCTGTCAAATAAATAAATAAACCTTTAAAAAAAGTATACCATAACGATAATTGGAAGCAAGATATTGTAATACCACAGAAAGACTAGATTAAAGGAACAGAATATATATTATCAATTATATTTTATATTTAATATAAAAGCAAAAGCAATACAAGAGAGCAAAATACAATCTTTCAAACAAATGGTTCTGGAGTAATGGTGAAGCTAAATGTAAAAATATAAAATAAAAATAAAATAAATAATAAAATAAAATAAATCCAGGCAGATATCATACACTCTTCACAAAAATTAACTCAGATTAAATTATAAACCTAAACATGAAACATGTAGAAGGTAATATAGAAGAAAATTTAAATGACCTTGGTTTTGGAAATAACTTTAGCTACAAAAGCACAAGCACTGAATTTAAAAATGTCTACTCTGTGAAACAATGCCAAGAGAATGAAAAGGCAAAGCACAGACTGTGAGAAAAAATTTGCAAAATACACATCTGGCAAAGGACTGTTAATCAAAAAGACACAAAGACCCCTTAAAACTCAACAATCGTGGAAAAACCTGATTACAAATGAGCCAAAGACCTTAGCAGATACCTCACAAAAGAAAATATTACAGATGGCAAATAAGCATATAAAAAGATGCTTCACGTCATATGTCATCAGGAAAATGCAAATTAAAACAAAAAAGAGACACCAGTACATACCCAGAATCCAGAACACTGACAACAGAACACGAAATGTTGGTGAGGATGTGGAGCAACAGGAATGTTCTTCCATGTCTATTGAGAATAAAGAATGGAAAACAACTTGGCAGTTTCTTACAAAACTAAACATATTCTTGCCAGATGATTCAGCAGTAGCAGTTCTTGGTATTTATCCAAAGAAGATGAAACCTATACCCACAAAGATGTCTATAGTAGTTTTATTCATTACTGACAAAAGCTTGGAAGCAACCAAGATATCCTTTCATAGGTGAAAGTTCAAATAAAGTGTAGTACATGCAAACAATGGAATCTTATTTAATGCTAGAGAAATGAATTACCAAGCCATGAAAAGATATGGATATAAATATTTAATAAATATTTGATTTTAGGCTTCTACCAGTCTATCAATAGTAGTAGTATATTTTAACAGTGAATGCTCAGCATTCAAGAATTTACCTAATAAAATATTTGGGGTTCCATATTTTAAATACTTCAACCTCTATGATTATATTCCTAATAATTTTGAATTGGGGTAAATAAACCTAAATTTTTTGTAACTTGTTTCTTATTGCAAAAGAGCTCAATGAAATTTTAGAAAATAAAAATTTACCAAAAAAAAGTTTAGTTTACTATTGCCAAATAATTTAAAACTTTACCTTATATTCAAATACATATATTTTTCTAAATTGATTTATAGGCTACTAAAACCAAAAACTTTTAGTTATACTAGATTTCATATCATGCAATCAATGCCAGAAAGCCATCTGGCGATGACTTGTCTTAAATAGAGTTAAGATGGGTGTTATTACAATGCAAGATGGAAACAAAGATAGTATAACAATTGAGTGTTACATAACTTTTCTGTTTTGATCAAGTTACTAATCTACAAAAGGCTTTTATCGGTGACACACTTGGGAATTTAACAAAACTTTTAAACTAGCATGTGCGACTCATTCCTGGAAAACAACACAATCAATAACACTTTCTTTAGATGAAATCATGACTATTTCTCCATTTGAATAAAAAAGGGAGCAACCCCAATAAGTTTATTGAACATGAAAAGTTGAAATGCTATAATGCTCCTAAGGAATTAAATGATCCAGTCATGAATTACAAAAAAAGGATATAAATTACCAAAGTGTTTGTATAATGGAATGTACAACTGCCCATTATCGTTCAATAGTGTAGGCTTGTACAAGAACTCTATAGAAGAACTCCACTTCTAAACCGTGGAAAATATGTTCCCTTTCCTCCTATATACAACTATTAAGCCATTCATTTAGCTTTTAAAATATCCACTTAATACAGGCTTTTTACTCATTTGCACAAATACCCAGGAAGTGAAGGAGGGTGTTATACAAATATTAAAGGAAAAGATTGCTCTAGGCAGAGCAAGTAAGTATATAGACTTTGTGTGAACAGCTGGTCTGTTACTTTTGAGGAAAAACAAGGAGGCCAATCAGGAGTTCATAGTGGTGGAGAGAGGAAGAACGTATTGATGTATGACCCTCTAGTACATTGAAACGCCTTCAGTTTTTATTTAATATGAAAGGGGAAGATACCAAAAGACTTTCAAAAGCAGAATAAAATCATCTGACTTGATTTTTAGGTTAAGTTGCTGTACCAAAATAAATTTGCAGGGAGAAAGGAGTGCAGTATGTGTGGAAGTGGGGTTATCAATCAAGTCAATAATTCAGGAACATATGATGGTGTTTTTAGCATACTGGGTGGTAATAGAAGTGGTGAGGTATGGTTTTTATTTTGTATCTATTTTGATGGTGAATATTCTGGTGAACAGGATGGGGTATGTGGAGGACAGACAATATCAACATTTATTTTACCTGCACAAACAGAAGGGTGGAGTCTTCATTCCCTGATATGGAGAGAATTCAGAGTTCAAATGTTCTTTCTGATTAAATGGCATAGTGATGATGAGGATTTAGTCAGACAGTGAAAGAGAGCAGTAAGCATAGTGTTAAGCGGTAAGACATTATAATACATTTGAACATCAAAAAAAGATGTGTTGGATCACCCGTTTATGTGAGTAAATAAATAAATAAAGCTTCCTGGGGTTCTGATAGAGGTAAAGAAGACTACTATATGATCCAAAGGGGCACGTGCACCAAATGTTTATAGAAAGCAATATCCACAATAGCCAAACTATGGAAAGAACCTAGATGCCCATCAACAAATGAATGGTATATATTTCAAATTCAAGTCAGAGACTAAAGAAACATCTGGACTCGGTCCTCAGGTACAGGCAGTATTCTGAACTGAGGCTAGAACCAGAGACCATTCTAATGAAAGGCCTCCACAGGTGGGCTCCGACTCAGTTTCCTGTATGTATATTCATTCATGAAATCGCTCTGCGGGTCAACATGCAGAACAAAACCATTTAATAAAAGTGACAATGAGGAGAGGAAAGGGAGGCCAGAAGGCATGTGAATGTGGAGAGGAAGAGCCAGGGGAGGAGGGGGGAGGGGGGGCGGAAAAACTGAGAATCCCTCCCTGTGCTCCTTGCTGCCAGGGAGGTCTGAGGGACTAGTTTCTACCTGGGATCCCAAGTCCAGTACAAAAGTGGCGGGGCCACAGCTCGGGATGAGGGAAGGGGGTCCTCGGCACACGCGCGTGGGGGTGCCAAACGAAGGGGCCTATTGCGCTCTCTGCGGGGTGAACCTCGCCTGGCTCCATCCCTGGCCCGACCCCGTGGGGACCCGGGTGTGGCGCGTCGTCCGGGGTGGTCCCGCTGCCCCGGTGGTCGCGGGAGGCTGGGTCCCGACACCCCCGCGAGCTCGCAGCCCGCGCTTTCTGCTCCATGTGAGGGCGCAGCGCGGTTTCACTTTACCTGCTCGCAGAGGGTCGTCCTGAGAAGCCCTGGGGCAGGGCGGGGCAGCGGGGCCGTGGGAGCGGGACAGTGCGACCTCAGGAGCTGGGCTGGAGCGCGGGAGTGCGGGTGTCCTGCAGTGCGGACTGGGCTGCAGCAGAGCACAGCGGAGCTGCGCGCCCCTCCTCCGCCAGCTCCTCCACCTCCTCTCAGACTCTCCGCTGCGTCCTCCGCGAGCTCACTCCCGGATACTGCAATTAGCAAAGCCCCTTCTCCGGACCGCCCACGCCCTCGCCCACCTCCCCTTCCGTCCTGAGGCGCGGGCCGGGGCACGGGCACCGGGAAAGCCCGGGGGGCTTGCGAGGGTGGCCAGCTCCAGCGCTGAGCGGCCTCCTAGCCTGGCTCCCCGAGCGGGTGTCCACCTGCTGCCTGGCTGCAAAAAGATCATCAGCCCTAAACCCAGGCTGCACTCTCGGGTCACCTCGCTGGCTTCCTGATTGTGCCCAAAGCCGGGAACCAGCTTCCCCAGCACAGGCCTGGGCTGAGATGCTTGCCCGCCATCTGTTTAAGCAGTCTCCTCCTCTCCAGGCAGGGTCCGCCATTGCATGATGGCACCCACGAATCACTTAGACCTGGATGTTTTGGTTTTTTGTTTCTTTTTTGGTTATTGGTTATTACATGACCTCCATGGTAGGTGATCCACAAAGGGAGTGAAAAGAGGACGCCTGATGCATACGCATATGGCCATTCTAGAAAAAGAGCTTGGGGTTCTCTGGGAAGCGCGGCATTGGTCCTTGCACTATGGTTTTGCTGAATCAAATAGTTCCTTCTTCTTCAAATATAAATATATAAATATATTGATCAAGTCACTCGCATGTCTTAGGAGAATGTCATACCTTTAGTAGCAAACTTGAAATCTTGGACATTGGTTTTGATTTTTGTTTTGGTTTGATTTGGTTCGGTTTTTGTAATTTTAAAAATCCCTCCAGCCCTTGGCTGTGTCTGACCTGAGTGTTTTCTGCTGTTTCTGCAACAAAACTGTCAGGGCAGCGAAAACTCTCATTGTTTACAGTGGCGCCCCCTTCTGAACACTTTGTTAATAAAAAGCTTTTTTTTTTTTTTTTGGGGTATTGTAAATGTGAAACAACAATGAGGTATTTCAAAGAGGTGAACCACACCCTTTCTCTAAGGGTGGGGTGAGGGTTACTCAAAAAGGAACTTGACAAGGCTTTTAAAGATACCGACAATCATTATAACATAACGTGACTGATTGTTACCGTGCTCTTAACCTGGCAAACACTTGTTGGCTTCCAAGAAAGACGAACATAGTTGAGATGGTTCTAGCGGCCTTCTAGCACAGGGTCTCATGAGGCAGGGATTCTAGCCCCTGGCTGTGCAAGGCATGAGGCCTGTTAGTGATCCTATTTTTTCTTCTGCAGAATGGGTCTTTCTGCATTCCAGGTCCTTTCTACCCCAATAAATAATGCGGCAATTCTCTCAGTGAGTTGTACTTTTGGTTAAAACAGCCAACTGTCTCTTAAAAAGGACTTTTGTTTAAAGTCCTTTAAAAAAAAAGTCCTTTCAAAAAAATTTTTTTTTTAATTTTTATTTTTTAATCCCATATGTTTACTCTGATCCTGGAACTTTGTCATTTTGACCTTCTCTGCTGATTAAAATATTCTTCATCATCAGCACCTACTGCTCTCCTCTCCTGGTGGTCTCTCCGGAAGGGGTCTTCTCTAGCTCTTCTAGCAGAGGATGGGCACTTCCCCTCTACCCCTGTTGCCAGACCAACCTTACCTATCCTGCAGGGTCAGGTCGGCCTGGCCTTTTATCTGTTCTTCTCTTCTGAGTGGTTAGTTTTTCATAGATACCGTGCTTTGCTTTTGTCAGGATTTACCCTGGACTATCAAAACCCTTATCTTGTGCCAGTGAATCCTAAGAAACAGACCTGATGAGAGAACCAGGAACTCGAACAGATCATATTTATCCTGAATGTTCCGTCCAAAATGAAGAATACATTTCTGAGGAGCCTCAAGATGTCTTAGAAAGGAAGTTTCACCAACTCTGTCACGTAGGAGCATCAATTCTGATTCTGTGTCAATGTTCCTACTTTCCCAGCTAGTAATTCTCTTCCTCAGAAAGCCCACTCTCAACCGTTTCCTCTCTCAAAGGCAGTTGCTCTTCGAGTCTGCACATGGCACTTGGGGCCTGCTTGTCGTTGGCTACTGCCCTCTGTACCTTGGGTCTAACAGCTTCGGGGCATCAAGATGAAATCGTCTCTTGTTCTAAGACTTAATATAGTTTGGGGCACATGGTAAGCAATAATCACTTTTTTAGTTGATCCAAGTGTTCGACCTTTCTTAATTATTCTAGTACCACAGTTTACTTGTTCTAAGATTTGTCCTCCCCCCCCCATTCTATAACTCTTGCAGTTGATGACATATCCTAGTTTAACTGACAGCATTTCTCTTTCTTAGTCGAACATAAACTATAGTGCATCTTACCCTTGATGAAAGCTAGGTTGCAATTAAATACTCTATGATGGTGACGATTCTGATATTTGAAATTTTCCGGTAGCTCCCTGTGCCCCCACAGTGTAGTACCTCACCTTCTCGGCATAGTATACAAACCAGCTCACCCCCAGTGTTAACCCCGGGGCTCAGCCTCCATCCCCAGGTGATGCTGCCAGATCAGCTGCCCGTTGTCCTGAACTTGCTGTAGATTCCCGAATGCACTGTGCTGCCTCCTGGCACTTTGAAAGTGACACACTCATCCCCATTCTTCGCTTTGCCCTTGTCTATCACCTCCCCTCAAAATCTGTTCCTAAGTGCCTTTTCCCAGCTCCAACCTACCCTTGGCAGTCTTTTATCTCCCTGTGGTAAAACCTGTCACACTGCACAATGGACATGCCCGTTGTCCCCCTGAGAAGAGAAAAGGGACAGTGAGGGCCCCCCAGCATTTGCAGCTCTAGTGCAGAGCCCCATGCCTGGCTTGCAGGAAATGCCAGATCATGAAGACAAACGGAGATCATCCTCTGGCTAAAACCAGCTCTTCTTTGCCTACTGCAGGATCTGGATCAATACAGAGCAGCCCGTTATTATTGCTGTTTTTCTAGGGATTTTTTACCCATATATTTCCCAGGTCTTGACTCTTTTTGTAGCACTTTAATTCAGGCTTCAACCACTTCCTAGTCAGATCAGGTGAAATCATTTTCCTTCCCATAGCTTCGGTGTATTTCACACCTAGTAAATCTTTTTTGAAAGATCTTATTTACCCATTTGACAGATCAAAAGTAGGTAGAGAGGCAGGCAGAGAGAGGGGTGGGGGAGCAGGCTCCCCGCTGAGCAGAGAGCCCGATGTGGGGCTCCATCCCAGGACCCTGAAATCATGACCTGAGCCGAAGGCAGAGGCCTAAACCACTGAGCCACCCAGGAGCCCCCATATCTCGTAATTTTTAATCAACGTGCAAAAAGTATTGTACATATTGATGAAGTTCAAACAAATTCTGTGAAACCGTAGATGGACTTAAAGATACTATTATGTATCAAATATTGTAAAAATTAAGCAAGGAAATAGCAAACATAAAATAACCAAAGCATACAAACTTGGGTAGATACAATAGGTGTGATCATGTTCTACTTCATAAAGAGATGAGTTAATAGATAAATAGAAGTAACTAGACTTTTTAGACGTTAATAAAACTTTGCCTGTTATTTCTTAGCTATATAAAATATATGGTTTTCTAACAAAAACGCTTATCTTAAAAATATTTAAAAATAAATTTCAGGCTACTCATAAGGTTCTATTTACTTTTCCACTGAAGGAAAAGCTGGTTGTTGTAGTTGTAGTTGTTTGTTTGTTTTAGTCTCCTCCTAGTTTTTATTATTATAATGTGGAAGGAGGAATGTTAAATTGAAAAGTGAATTATTTTATAGACAAAATTCATTACTTGATTCACTTCCTGGTACAGCAGATGGAACTCCTGAAAACATGCCCTTTTGCCTTACAGAAGTGTAACAGTTATGCTTACTTCTGAAACATGCTTGGTGGTGGCCCTAAATAGTGACACCATACTAAACATTTTGAATATTTGCAATTACTTTTTATAGTCATAGGGCTCCAAAAGGCACTGCTAGTCTCTTAGTAGGTATTTCAATAAAGCTAAAAGTTGCCTGACTGTTTAAAAATATTAACAAGGCACAAAACATGGCAGAAGTATTGTCCTCAGATATTATTTTTTTCCATATGCTCCTGATTCCAGACATGACAAGTTATTTTTTAAAATTTTTTTATAAAAGATTTTATTTATTTCTTTGACAGAGATCACAAGTAGGCAGGGTCAGGCAGAGTGAGAGGGGGGAAGCAGGCTCCCTGCTGAGCTGAGAGCCCCATGTGGGACTCGATCCAAGGATTCTGGGATCATGACCTGAGCCGAAGGCAGAGGCTTTAACCCACTGAGCCACCCAGGTGCCCCCATGACAAGTTATTTTTTTTTAAAAGATTTTATTTATTTATGACAGAGAGAGAGATTACAAGTAGGCAGAGAGGCAGGCAAAGAGAGAGAGGAGGTATCAGGCTCCCTGTTGAGCAGAGAGCCCAATGTGGGGCTCCAACCCAGATCCCTGAGATCATGACCTGAACTTAAGGCAGCGGCTTAACCCACAAGCCACCCAGGAACCCGACAAGTTATTTTTGATAGATATATATAGCATGTATTTTCCAGTTATAAGAAAGATGGTTCTGCTCTTTTTAACCTCATTTAAAAATTACATAATTTTTTTAAATAAATTTTATTTTTTAATGTTTTACCTTTCTTTTCTTTTTTTTAAAAAGATTTTATTTATTTATTTGACAGACAGAGATCACAAGTAGGCAGAGAGACAAGCAGAGAGAGAGAGAGAGAGAAGCAGGCTTCCTGCGGAGCACAGAGCCCGATGCAGGGCTCAATTCCAGGACCCTGAGATCATGACCCGAGCCGAAGGCAGCAGCCCAAACCACTGAGCCACCCAGGCACCCCAATGTTTTACTTTTCAATATACTACTTAGAATATAAACCCTATTCCATTTTGTAAGAAGGCTACCATTTAAAAAATGGTAATTTTCTCATTGTGTCTTCCCCTCTCACTGCTTTATTTTGAATAAAACATTTCACAATAAACATAACTGATGCTTTCCTTTTGATGGTCCCTCTGTTGGTCATATTATATATGAGCCATGACAATTAGTTTTACAACATTTATTCATGTTTGTTGATATGTTTTATCATAACCAATTATCCCTCCCTTATCTAGATTCCCCAGCTTTCAGACAGGTGAACACTTCAATAAATCATACCCAAGGGATGTATCAAGTACTTCTTAGACATTCTCTCAGATCCTTGACTTCTCATTTTGCCTAGGGATTTGCAATAGGTTCTGCCAGAGGCACCACTGTGACAACTGATGTCCATGGTCTATCTCCTGCTAAGCTCAAGAGGTCACTGGTTTCCAAGTTTTTCTATACAATTAATGCACTCCATCAAGTTCTTTTTTTTTGTAATATTAACAAACTTATTTTAAAGTTTATATGGAGAGGCAAAGACTCACAATAGTCAACATAGTGTTGAAGGAGAACAAAGCCTGAGGACTGACTTCAAAGTTTACCATAACGATGGGGCGCCTGGTTGGCTCAGTGGGTTAAGCTTCTGCCTTTGGCTCAGGTCATGATCCCAGGGGCCTGGGATCGAGTCCCGTATTGGGCTCTCTGCTCAGCAGCCAGCCTGATTCTCCTCATTTCTCTCTCTGTCTGTCTCTCTGCCTATTTGTGATCTCTCTCTCTGTCAAATAAATAAATAAAATCCTTAAAAAAAGTATACCATAACGATAATTGGAAGCAAGATATTGTAATACCACAGAAAGACTAGATTAAAGGAACAGAATATATATTATCAATTATATTTTATATTTAATATAAAAGCAAAAGCAATACAAGAGAGCAAAATACAATCTTTTAAACAAATGGTTCTGCAGTAATGGTGAAGCTAAATGTAAAAATATAAAATAAAAATAAAATAAATAATAAAATAAAAAAAAAATCCAGGCAGATATCATACACTCTTCACAAAAATTAACTCAGATTAAATTATAAACCTCAACATGAAACATGTAGAAGGTAATATAGAAGAAAATTTAAATGACCTTGGTTTTGGAAATAACTTTAGCTACAAAAGCACAAGCACTGAATTTAAAAATGTCTACTCTGTGAAACAATGCCAAGAGAATGAAAAGGCAAAGCACAGACTGTGAGAAAAAATTTGCAAAATACACATCTGGCAATGGACTGTTAATCAAAAAGACACAAAGACCCCTTAAAACTCAACAATCGTGGAAAAACCTGATTACAAATGAGCCAAAGACCTTAGCAGATACCTCACAAAAGAAAATATTACAGATGGCAAATAAGCATATAAAAAGATGCTTCACATCATATGTCATCAGGAAAATGCAAATTAAAACAAAAAAGAGACACCAGTACATACCCAGAATCCAGAACACTGACAACAGAACACGAAATGTTGGTGAGGATGTGGAGCAACAGGAATGTTCTTCCATGTCTATTGAGAATAAGGAATGGAAAACAACTTGGCAGTTTCTTACAAAATTAAACATATTCTTGCCAGATGATTCAGCAGTAGCAGTTCTTGGTATTTATCCAAAGAAGATGAAACCTATACCCACAAAGATGTCTATAGTAGTTTTATTCATTACTGACACAAGCTTGGAAGCAACCAAGATATCCTTTCATAGGTGAAAGTTCAAATAAAGTGTAGTACATGCAAACAATGAAATCTTATTTAATGCTAGAGAAATGAACCAAGCCATGAAAAGATATGGATATAAATATTTAATAAATATTTGATTTTAGGCTTCTACCAGTCTATCAATAGTAGTAGTATATTTTAACAGTGAATGCTCAGCATTCAAGAATTTACCTAATAAAATATTTGGGGTTCAATATTTTAAATACTTCAACCTCTATGATTATATTCCTAATAATTTTGAATTGGGGTAAATAAAACTTAATTTTTTGTAACTTGTTTCTTATTGCAAAAGAGCCCAATGAAATTTTAGAAAATAAAAATTTACCAAAAAAAAGTTTAGTTTACTACTGCCAAATAATTTAAAACTTTACCTTATATTCAAATACATATATTTTTCTAAATTGATTTATAGGCTACTAAAACCAAAAACTTTTAGTTATACTAGATTTCATATCATGCAATCAATGCCAGAAAGCCATCTGGCGATGACTTGTCTTAAATAGAGTTAAGATGGGTGTTATTACAATGCAAGATGGAAACAAAGATAGTATAACAATTGAGTGTTACATAACTTTTCTGTTTTGATCAAGTTACTAATCTACAAAAGGCTTTTATCGGTGACACACTTGGGAATTTAACAAAACTTTTAAACTAGCATGTGCGACTCATTCCTGGAAAACAACACAATCAATAACACTTTCTTTAGATGAAATCATGACTATTTCTCCATTTGAATAAAAAAGGGAGCAACCCCAATAAGTTTATTGAACATGAAAAGTTGAAATGCTATAATGCTCCTAAGGAATTAAATGGTCCAGTCATGAATTACAAAAAAAGGATATAAATTACCAAAGTGTTTGTATAATTGGAATGTACAACTGCGCATTATCGTTCAATAGTGTAGGCTTGTACAAGAACTCTATAGAAGAACTCCACTTCTAAACCGTGGAAAATATGTTCCCTTTCCCCCTATATACATCTATTAAGCCATTCATTTAGCTTTTAAAATATCCACTTAATACAGGCTTTTTACTCATTTGCACAAATACCCAGGAAGTGAAGGAGGGTGTTATACAAATATTAAAGGAAAAGATTGCTCTAGGCAGAGCAAGTAAGTATATAGACTTTGTGTGAACAGCTGGTCTGTTACTTTTGAGGAAAAACAAGGAGGCCAATCAGGAGTTCATAGTGGTGGAGAGAGGAAGAACGTATTGATGTATGACCCTCTAGTACATTGAAACGCCTTCAGTTTTTATTTAATATGAAAGGGGAAGATACCAAAAGACTTTCAAAAGCAGAATAAAATCATCTGACTTGATTTTTAGGTAAGTTGCTGTACCAAAATAAATTTGCAGGGAGAAAGTAGTGCAGTATGTGTGGAAGTGGGGTTATCAATCAAGTCAATAATTCAGGAATATATGATGGTGTTTTTAGCATACTGGGTGGTAATAGAAGTGGTGAGGTATGGTTTTTATTTTGTATCTATTTTGATGGTGAATATTCTGGTGAACAGGATGGGGTATGTGCAGGACAGACAATATCAACATTTATTTTACCTGCACAAACAGAAGGGTGGAGTCTTCATTCCCTGATATGGAGAGAATTCAGAGTTCAAATGTTCTTTCTGATTAAATGGCATAGTGATGATGAGGATTTAGTCAGACAGTGAAAGAGAGCAGTAAGCATAGTGTTAAGCGGTAAGACATTATAATACATTTGAACATCAAAAAAAGATGTGTTGGATCACCCATTTGTGTGAGTAAATAAATAAATAAAGCTTCCTGGGGTTCTGATAGAGGTAAAGAAGACTACTATATGATCCAAAGGGGCACGTGCACCAAATGTTTATAGCAATAATATCCACAATAGCCAAACTATGGAAAGAACCTAGATGCCCATCAACAAATGAATAATATATATATATATATATATATATATATATATATATATATATATATATGATGGGATACTATGCAGCCATCAAAAGAAATGAAATCTTGCCATTTGCGATGACATGGCTGGAACTAGAGGGTATTATGCTTAGCAAAATAAGTCAACCAGAGAAAGAGACTATCATATGTTTTCCCTGATATGAGGAAATGGAGGTGCAATGTGTGGGGTTTGGGGGACAGGAAAAGAGTAAATGAAACAAGATGGGATCGAGAGGGAGACAAACCATAAGAGACTCTTAATCTCACAAAACAAACTGAGAGTTGCCCGGGGGTTGGGGAGGGTAGGGAGAGGGTTGTGGGGTTTTGAACATTGGGGAGGGTATGTGCTTGATGAGTGCTGTGAAGTGTGTAAACCTGGCGATTCACAGACCTGTACCCCTGGGGCTAATAATACATTATATGTTAATTAAAAAAGAAGAAGAAGAAGAAGACTACTATTAATCCAATGCTATGGTTTTCAGCAAAGAGTGTGTAATCAGGCATATTTTATTAAATTATCCAAGTAAAATGATGGTCGAACATTGGAATAACAGAAAACATAAAAATCAGAGATTTTAAAAAGAGATATGGGACAGTGTAGAGAATATAGTCAATGATATTATAATAGTGTTATATGGTGACAGATGGTGGCTATATTTGTAGTGATCATAGAATAATGTATGGAGATATTGAAAACCTGAAACCAATGTAACACTGAATATCAACTATACTCAAATAAAAGAGTAGTAAAAATAAAACATTTAAATTTAAAAAGATAAAAAGAGGGACAAGAATTTGAAAAGTGAATTAAAAAAGAGTAAAGATGAGGCTAAGACATACTCTGAACCTTGAGGAAAACACCATTTTGAAAATTCTTCCCATTTTGAGAAAACTCAAATGAATCAATACCATAAAAGAACCCATTTTAACTGAGAGATGTAATGAATGCTCAAGAAATAATTTTATGACAGGATAATTCTTCCCTCTGAAACAGCATACAGAAACCAGGGAAAACACTTGGAAGCAAAATAAACTATACTGAAAATAAGAATCAGGAAAAAGGTAAGTGATGAAAGATAAGAAAATTAGACCTGCGACAGAGATCTAGTGAAGAGAATTTTTAGCTTGTGGTTTAATGTTTTTGAGGATAATCTAGAGTTCATAACTGCCTTGAGACAGGCCGATTGTAGGCAGTTTAGGCAGACCCCTAAGACAGGCCTACTTTGGGCAGGTGGTGTTGGAGGAGGCCATTGGGCTGGACAAAGACAAATCCAACCATTTGACTAAAGTGTCTGTGAAGATGTTGAAGTCAGATGCAACAGAGAAAGACCTGTCAAACCTAATCTCAGAAATGGAGATGATGAAGATGATTGGACAGCACAAGGACACCATCAACCTGCTGGGTCCTGCACACAGGACGGTCCTTCGTACACTCTCACGCAATATGCCTCCAAAGAAAACATACAGGAGTACCTGCAGGCCCAGAGGCCTCGTGACCTGGAGTACTGTTACAATATCAGCCACAATGCAGCAGAGCAACTCTCCTCCAAATACCTGGTATCCTGTGCCTATCAGGTAGCCTGAGGCATGGAGTACCTTGCCTCCAAGAAGGCAAACACCAAGACCTGGCCACCAGGGAAGTGCTGGTGACAAAGGACAACATGATGAAGATCTCAGACTTCAGCCTTGCCAGAGATATCACCACATCAGTTACTATAAAAACAACCAACTGTGGACTGCCTGTGAAGTGGATGATCCCTAAGACCATATTTGTCCAGATCTACATCCACGAGAGTGACTTCTGGTCTTTTGGGGTGATCCTGTGCAAAATCTTCACTCTGGAAGCCTCCCATATCCTGGAGTGCCTGTGGAGGTGGTTTTCAAGCTGCTGAAGGAGTCATTTGATGGATAAGCCAATAAGTGCACCAGAGAGTTATACAATAATACAATACAATAATAATACATTAATTAGGAGAGGCTGGCATGTGGTACCTTCAAGCTGCTGGTAGAAGACCTGGATCATACTGTGGCCTTGACCTCCAACCAGGAGAACCCGGACCTGTCCTTGGCCCTGGAACTGTACTGTCTATGCTTTCCCAACACCCAAAGCTCCACCTGCTCCTCAGAGAAGAATTCCACCTTCTCTCATGTGCCGTTGCCCAGGGAGGCCTATCTGCCCTGACACCCAGTGCAGCTTGCCAATGGTGGACTCAAATGACTAGTATCCCTATTACTCCTGTCCAGATTCCGTCATAACCTGTAACCATTACCCCCAACCCTCCCTGAAAGACTCACTGCCTTCTCCTTTGTCCCTTTCCTACTGGCAGGAGCCAGCTGCCTACCTGAGGCCTTCACCCCCTTGAAGTTCACCTCTCTTCCCCTTCCTCTTCCTCCTCCTTACAACCTGCTCATGAAAGAAAGGCACAGAGAGGCAGGTACTTGCTCGTGGCTACTTCCTTCCCTCCCATATGTTGGACCAAGACCCCTCCCTGGCATCTGGTACTGCCGGGACGTCGAGGGAGTGGGAGATGAGGCATGCCAGTGAAAGCTGTCGGAGCTCTCCGGTTTTGGTCTGCTTAGCATAACATATAAGACTGAGTTCTGGTGGCAGGGACCTAGTCCTTGGGGCTATAGCACTAGCGAGGGGAGGTCAACTGCTCTGGGCCTTGGGTAAGAGCAACCCCTGCTCCAGAGATATGGTGCCAAGGGCTTATTAATTATGATTCTAATTTGCTTTGCTGACCAAATGCCTGGTATCAACAGATGGGAAGGCAAAGACTGGAAGCAGTGTTGTGACCATGGGGTCCAGCCCCAAACTATGAAGAAAACACAAAGTGTATAAATCTGAGTAAGTATATATTTAAACACCTCTTTAAATAGGTTGTTATCAAAGATTTAATCAATGGGTAATATGCTTCTCATGGCTGGGAAGCATCAGTTGCCATATTTTAAAAACAAAGGAAAGAGGTGTCTGGGTGGCTTCCTTTGTAAGTGTCCCTTCTTTTCAGGTCATGATCCCAGGGTCCTGGGATGGAGCCCCAATTCAGGCTCTCTGCTCAGTAGGAAACCTGCTTCTCCTTTTCCCTCTGCCCTGCTTATAGTTCCTCTTCCTGTCTCTCTGTCTGTCAAATAAATAAAATATTAAAAAAAAAAGAAACAAAATGTTTTTAAAAGTTCTTTTTTTTTTTTTTTTAATTTTCTAGGGGTGCCTGGATGACTCAGTTCTTTAAGCAGATGTTTGCCTTTGGCTGAGGTCATGATTGCAGTGATCCAGCCCTGCATGGGACTACTTGCACCACAAGGAGCTTGCTTCTTCCTCTCCCTTTGCACGTTATTCCTCCCGCTTGTGTGCTTCCTCTCTCTCTCTCTCTCTTGCTGTCAATAAACAAATAAAATCTTTACTAAATAAATTAATAAATAAACCTACTTTCAGTTTAGGTCCCTTAACAAAAATGGCTACTGCTTCATTTAAAAAAAAAAAAAAGATAATTTAGAAAGATGCTTCCAGTGCTAAAAAGTTGGTTTTTTTTTTTTCAGGATTAAATATAGAAGTGCTTTATAAAGTAAAAGAAAAACTATGCTATATTAACACTAATAACACTATAACTTTGGTGGTTATATCAAGATAATGAAAAGTGATTTTAAAGCAAATTTCATTATCAGACATAAAGATCAAGTCAAAATTACAGAGGAGTAAAAGGATGAATTTATCAGGGAGTATAATAATTCTTGACTTTTAATACTTAATAACAGATTTGGGGATATATAGGGAAAAACTAAGAACAAAAATCATAACTTCTACCTTAGAAGAGAAATGGAAAAAAGTCTCAACACCTTTATTTTGAGATTATATAGACAAATGGTCATCAAATTGGTAAGATATGTAAGACTTGAACAAAATTATCAACTAACTAGATATGTTTGATATTACAGAACACTCCCAACAACCGAAGACTACATATATCTTAAGCCATGATTTTGTTTGCAAAGGTCAACATTGATAATGCTCTAGTCATACCTCCGTGTACCAGGAAAGAATTAGCATATTTCTTGAAAGACACAGCTATCAAAGCTCCATTGAGAAACCATAATGATGGAGAAGGGATTTGCAAATTATATATCTGATAATGGACATCTACTCTGTTTATTAAAAAATGAATAAAAATAAAATACCTTACTAATAACCAGAGTATCCAATTTTACATATGAAGAAAATTATTGAAGAGACATGTCACCAAAAGGATATGGATGGCTTATAAGCACATGACAAATTTCTCAACATTTAGACATTAAAGAAATACAAATTAAAATCATAATGAGACATGCTTACATATCTATTAGAATGGCTAAAATTATAAAGGCTAATTTACTTCGTCTGAGCTAGATTGAGAAGCAACAAAAAATCTAAACTGTTGTTGGCATATATCATGATACCACCACTTTGGAAAATAGTTTGAAAATTTTTTTAAATGCAAAATACGTTGCAGTTACACCAATAGCCATTTTACTTCTACGCATTTAACCAAGATAAACAAACGCTATGTTCGTACAAGGACTTGTATATGAATTTCATAGCAGCTTTATTTTTAAGAATTGAAAACAGTAGAAATGTTCATCAATGTCCATCAATAGAGCAAAGACAAATTATGATCTATTCATTAAAGAGATTACTATTCAACATCAAAATGAACTATTTACAATTGGAGATTCTCAAAGTAATGGTGCTGAGAAAAGAAAAGCCAGGCAATGAATAGAATATACTGTGTGATTCCATGACTATAAAAAAAATCTAGAAAATACAAATTTATATAAAGTCACAGTCATCAAATATATTGGTGTGATTTTAGTGCCTTCTTCTGTGCTCCCATAGCTTCCTACACTTGGATCTCCAAGCATTTGTTACACCATGTGAAAATATGAACTCTTTTTCTTTATTCTGTCTTACTAGAATAAGAATCCTTGAAATTTTATGGACATTTGAACTCTCAGTTATTAGTAGAAATTCTATCACACAGTAAGTTTTCAAATATAAAGCCACAGTTTTACAATGACTTCTAAGCTTTTACATGATCTAGCCACTCATTTAACCTCTGTGGCCTCTTTCCCTGCTACTCTTCAGTCCCTCACAGTGGTCTCCTTGCTATTCCTCAGATATGCCAGGCATGATCCAACCTAATGGCCTTCAAGATAGCCAATTCCTTTGTCTGGAGTGACCTTATTGCTGATAGTTCTGGGCAAATTCATCACCTTTCCATACGTTTGTTCAATTGTCAGCTTCATTGTAACTACCCTGATCTTCCTATTAAAATTCTTACCTCCCCATCCCCTGCCTAGCAACCTCGATTTTTCTCATCCTGATCTAATTTTTCTTTTTCCCCATTGCACTCATCATTTTTGAATGCACTATGCAATTTTTATTCAGGTTTATAGCTTTTAATTGTCTCACCCATTAAAATAAACGTTCTACAAATCCAAGTATTTCATTTACCAGTGTAGTCTGAAGTAATATCTGCCATATAATAGACAGTAGACAATTGGTAAATTTCAGAATAAATTAATGTTGAGAATATACTGAATTTCATAAGTCATTTTAATATTTTTTCAAAAAATAAACTATGTAAAACATACCTTAAATTTACTTTCAAAATATTTTAGAGCATATAATGAACAAAATAAACAAAAGAAGACAAAAAAACCCAAAATAAGCAAAAGCCTCAAAGAAACAATCATATGAATAACCATTTCAAACCTACTTAAAAATTGCATAATACCACACTCCTAGATCCTCTCTGAATGCTCTAAAATAACCCTTCAAAAGAAATACATTTTTTAAAATAACAGATTTTTTGGCAAATAATTTAATAAAATAAAAATTTCATTCATCTATGTAGATCATAATAAATGTTTTTAATAAGCATAAAATTATAACTCTGAAGTGTGCTAAAATGAAACCACCTGCTAAGGGTGAGAGAACAAAAGTAAACATCATTTTTCCAAATAAGATGAATTTATTACCTTTGAATCAAAGCATGTGGATTTTTTCAAAGTGGCAATAAAGGAATATGGAAACAGAATCCATAGAAAGTCATATTTTAGATTTCTAAAAGACTTCAAAGTGAAGAGTATACATTTTTTAAATGCTACATAATGCTACATAATGACAAGATGACATGTTGTGACAAATAGCATTTTAAAAGCTCTACTCATAATGGAACTGAAAGTGTCATTTCCCTATAATTTTATATATGTCATTAATTTACTATATTTGGATACAACACATTACCAAACAGATGTTCATCAAAGACTAAATCATTTTTAATGGAACATAATATTTTGAACCTACATCTATTAATCATTTTTTTGATCTAACATTTATAGTCTCGCTAAACAATTTATCAGATATTGACAAATTTAAAAAAAATATAGGATAAAAAGTCGTGTATGGAAAAGTAGATTTTCTTTGAAATTTGCATTTAAATGAAAATATTTGCTGATATTTTTAAGACTTTAAATGTAATTTTATATATATCTGACCTATTAGATGATATAAAATTTTTGGAGAAAATATGACATATTTTTTTGATCTTGGTTGAAGGTATTAATAAAGATCAACTGCTTGTATTATTTGTATTGTGATATCTTAGTTAATAAACATGAATAACTGGTATAAAATATGTTTTTTTTAAAATTTTATTTATTTACTTGACAGAGATCACAGGAAGGCAGAGAGGCAGGCAGAGAGAGAGAGGAATGGAAGCAGGCTCCCTGCTGAGAAGAGAGCCCACTGTGGGACTCAATCCCAGGAACCTGGAATCATAACCTGAGCCGAAGGCAGGGAATTTAACCCACTGAGCCACCCAGGCACTCTAAAATATGATTTTTTTATATATAGAATTATAGTTCTTGCCAAAATATGGAACTAGCTGGAACTGAATGCATCCTTCAAAGTCAGCTCTTTAAAAATTATGCAAGTTTAATATAGAACTATTTCAGATATGAACCAAAAACAAAGAAATGATGATAAATTTCTTAAAAGACTCAAAGTTGCTCTTGACTGGTATGTTTCAATCTCTATTCCTGGTTTGAGGACAGTTTTTAACAGGCCTGTCACTGTAGAAATCAGCTGGATGTTTAGAGGCTATCAGAACTGTGCAAAAACCTTGAAGGGGTAAAGACTTGAAAATTCTTTAGAGAGATTAGCTCCCAAAGGCATTATTCATCCACACATTTTCCTCCAAACAATTAAGACTGATGGATGAGGGGCACCTGAGTGTCTCTCTCATCACGTGGGTGGTGGGTTAAGCCTCTGCCTTCATCTCAAGTCATGGTCTCTGTGTCCTGGAATCCAGCCCCACATTGGGCTCTGCTCAAAAGGAAGCCTGCTTTCCTCCCTGCTTGCCTGCCTCTCTGCTTACTTGTAATCTCTCTCTCTCTCTCTCTCTCTCTCTGTGTCCAATAAATAAATAAAATCTTTAAAAAAAGGCTGATGGATGCTAAATTATGAAAACTGCTCCCTCCAAATGATGCTTCTTCATAAAGATTTAAGAATTTAAAATTGTAAGAATTTAAAATTAAAACTTGATTGTAGGATTTATGTTACAGAATAACATCAAGTGAAGGCAGTTATTATTAGATCTGAAGTATTTGTGATTCTGAATTCTTGGCCTCATTAGTAAATTTATTTTTAAATTCTCCCATGGAGTGGTGATTGGCCTTCAGTCTTTCACTGATGTACATCATTGGGTCAAATGTGAGTGTGTGCCCAGATCTATATATAATCTTCTTTGTATTTCACTGGAGATGGCATTTCTGAGTTTTGTTCAATTGAATTTGGACAGATGTTTTAATAGTCACTTCTAGAGTTGGCCCTGGAGAATATCTTCCTTTTTTTTTCTCTCTTCCTGATTCTCTGAAAAACCCGGACTAATTCACATTATCACAGTCATATCACAATTCAAGTTTTTCCAAACACTATAGCTGCAAAATAGAAGGAAGCTACTCAGAATGTAATGCTATTGTGAATGATTGAGAAAGAAAACATTATTATAATTAAGCTACCAGGTTTAAATGTATTTTATTGTTGCTTAGAAAATCCTAGCATACCCAGACTTTACAGAGATTTGATGATCCGAAGAGGAGCTGAACTCATGGTCCAAAATAACTATGCACATAAAAAGTACAATTACTTACCTAAAAAAGATGATGTGGTTAACTTTATATGGCAATCAAAGTGTTATTGGAACAGAGATTTAAAAAATAGCTTAGGGGCGCCTAGGTGGCTCAGTGGATTAAGCCACTGCCTTCAGCTCAGGTCATGATCTCAGGGTCCTGGGATCAAATCCTGCATCAGGCTCTCTGCTCAGCAGGGAGTCTGCTTCTCTCTCTCTCTCACTCTCTCTCTTTCTGCCTGCCCTCCGTCTACTTGTGATTTCTCTCTGTAAAATAAATAAATAAATAAAATATTAAGAAAAAAGAATGACTGTACTTTTAAAAAATAGCTTAAAAGGGGCACCTGGGTGGCTATGTGGGTTAAAAAGACATGTAGACCTGTGGATTAGAGTAGAGTGCCCAGATATGGACCATCAACTCTATGGTCAAAAAATCTTTGACAAAGCAGAGAAAATTATACAGTGGAAAAAAGACAGCCTCTTCAATCAATGGTGCTGGAAACATTGGACAGCTATGTTTGGAAGAATGACACTCAACCATTCTCTTATACCATACATAAAAATAAATTCGAAATGGACAAACGACCTCAACGTGAGGCAGGAGTCTATCAAAATCCTAGAGGAGAACATAGGCAGTAACCTCTTGGACACTGGCCACAGCAAATTCTTTCAAGACATGTCTCTAAAGACAAAGGAAACAAAAGCAAAAATGAACTTTTGGGACTTCATCAAGATCAAAAGTTACTGCACAGTAAAGGAAACAGTCAACAAAATGAAGAGACAACCCACGGAAAGGGAGAAGATTTTCACAAATGACATTACAGATAAAGGGCTGATATCCAAGATCTATAAAGAACTCCTCAAACTCAACACACAAAAAACAGATAATCATGTCAAAAAATGGGCAGAAGACATGAACAGACACTTCTCCAAAGAAGACATACAAATGGCAAACAGATGCATGAGAAAATGGTCATCATCATTAGCCATCAGGGAGATTCAAATCAAAAGCACATTGGGATACCACCTTACACAGTTAGAATGGCCAAAATTAACAAGGCAATAAACAACAAGTGTTGGAGAGGATGTGGAGAATGGGGAACCCTCTTACACTATTGGTGAGAATGCCAGTTGGTGCAGCTACTTTGGGATACAGTGTGGAGACTCCTTAAGAAATTAAAATTAGAGCTACCCTATGACACTGCAATTGCACTACTGAGTATTTACCCCTAAGATACAGATGCAGTGAAAAGAAGGGATATCTGTACCTATAGCACCAATGGCCACAGTCATTAAACTTTGGAAAGAACCAAGATGACCTTCAATGGATGAACGAATAAAGAAGATATGATCCATTTTTACAATGAAGTATTATGCTTCCTTCTGAAAGGAAGGATACCCAACTTTTGTAACAACATGGACGGGACTGGAGGAGATTTTCCTGAGTGGAATAATTCAAGCAGAGATTGTCAATTTTCATATGGTTTCACTTAATTGTGGAGCATAAAGAATAACACAGACTGGGTGATCAAGAGGAGAAGTGAGTGGGGGGAAATTGGAGGGGGAGACAGACCATGAGAGACTCTGAGAAACAAACTGAGAGTTTTGAGGGGAGGGGGCAGAGGGTTGGGTAAGCCTGTTAATGGGAGTTATGGAGGGCACATTTTGCATGGAGCACTGGGTGTGGTGCATAAACAGTGAATTTTGGAACCCTGAAACAAATAAAATAAAAATGACAACAACTCCTTTTCCCAACATGGGGTAGGAGTCCCCCAAATGATTGGAAGCAGCCTCCATTAGAGATCAATCCACTGCATGTTGAAGGTCCTCCCACTTCAAAAAGACCAAGAAATATCCAATCCCAAAACAAAGTAAGGGCCAGCTCCACCTCATGGAATACCACCTGCTCTCCCTTAGATAGTGTGCTGTTGCTTTAATAAACCTGCCTTCTGCTTTCACTTGGGCATTGATCTCTAATTCTCATGTGCCAACAATAAAAATAATGATGGTTTACCGTTACAATTCATAGAAAAGGAGGTACAGGGAAATTGAATGGAAGGGAATAACAAAGTAGGTTCATAAGTCAATCTTCCTTGTAAAAACATTAACCTGAAAGAGCATTTCTGCCACCTCTCTCCTGTTTGATTTGATAAAGAATGACCATGATACATGAATTATAGTTCGGGATTTTGAAAAGCATAATAGCTTTATACCAACACTTGAGCTTTTATTTATTTATTTATTTATTGCTAACAAGATAGGTCGATTGGATATGCGGTTCCTGACAAGCAACCTCAGAAGAGATTCCATCTTCATGAGAAGTCAGAAAGAACCACAAACCAAACCTCAAAATGGATTCAAAGAGAAAATACTCTTAAAAAATTTCCCTTCCTGGGGCACCCGAGTGGCTCAGTGAATTTGGCTCACTGGGCCTTTGCGTTCGGCTCAGGTCATGATCCTAGGGTCCTGGGATTGAGCCCCATGTCTGGCTCTCTGCTCAGCAGGGAGCCTGCTTCCACTTCTCTCTCTGCCTACTTGTGATCTCTGTCTGTCAAATAAATAAATAAAATCTTAAAAAAAAAATTTTCTTGGGCACCTGGGTGGCAGAGTGAGTTAAAGCCTCTGCCTTTGGCTCAGGTCATGATTCCAGGGTCCTGGGATCGAGCCCCACATCAGGCTCACTCCTCAGCAGGAAGCCTGTTTCTTCCTCTCTCTCTGCCTGCCTCTCTTCCTACTTGTGATTGATCTCTATCAAATAAATAAATAAAATCTTTAAAACTAAAATTTCCCTTCCTATCAGAAGCAGACCAAACCACTAACAAATTCCCCAGAAAGCTTTATCTAAAAGGTTGTACTTTCTTCAGACACCCAGCAGGACCTTCTTCTCGGGGCCTGGTATTTCTTCAATGGCCTATTCTAGAGAATAAGACACTAAACTACTGAGCGCCAAGGGCCTCAGAACCACGAAGAGATGATGAGGTGCACAATGCATGCCTCTGGTCAACAAGAGGGTATGTAAACGTTTGCTGCTTTTCTGCATTTTTCAAAGCTGAGTTTTTAGCTGGTGGCCGCTCCTTTAGGATAAATTGCTGATACCGTATAGTAAAAGCTATTATATGATCTTTTACAAACCATTTCCTATCTTTGCAATCTCATGTGCCAAGACAGACACGGATTATTTAAAACCCTGAAGAGAGTGGTATTGCGTTTAAATTGCCTGTAACCTTAGTGCAATAGATTTATGATTGATTATTTAGTTAAAATATAACTAAATATAACTAAAATATAACTGTTTTAAATATTTATTCTCAGTAAACGATTTCAAACTATGCTCATTTAAGTAAGTTGGTGCATAATCCCATTTCTATTAAAACATAGTGCAAGGACCAATGCCGCGCTTCCCAGAGAACCCCAAGCTCTTTTTCTAGAATGGCCATATGCCTATGTATCAGGCGTCCTCTTTTCACTCCCTTTGTGGAGCACCTACCATGGAGGTCATGTAATAACCAATAATCAAAAAACAAACAAAAAACCCAAACATCCAGGTCAAAGTGATTCCCGCGTACCATGATGCAATGGCAGACCTTGCCTGGAAACTAGGAGACTGCTCAAACAGATTGCGGGCAGGCATCTCAGCCCAGGCCTGTGCTGGGGAAGCTGGTTCCCGGCTTTGGGCACAATCAGGAAGCCAGCGAAGTGACCCTAGAGTGCAGCCGGGGTTTAGGGCAGATGATCTTTCTGCAGCCAGGCAGCAGGCGGACAGGCCTTGGGGAGCCAGGCTAGGAGGCCGCCCAGCGCTGGCGCTGGCCAGGCTCCCATGCCCCCGGGGCTTCGCTGGCGCCATTGCCCTGGGCCCGCACCTCAGGACGGAGGGGGATGGGGGTGAGGGCGGGGGCGGCCCGGAGAAGGGGCTTTGCTAATTACCGAAGCGGGAAGTGAGCTCGCGGAGGAAGCGGTGGAGAGTCTGAGAGGAGGTGGAGGGGCTGGCGGAGGAGGGGCGCGCAGCGCCATGGTGCTCTGCTGCAGCCCAGTCGGCACTGCAGGAGCCCCACCCTCCCGCGCTCCAGCCCAGCCCCTGAGGCCACGCTGTACCGCTCTCGCGGCCCACTGCCCCGCCCCGCCCCAAGGCTTCCCCGGATGACCCTCTGCGAGCAGGTAAAATGACACCGCGCTGCGCCTACACCTGGAGCAGAAAGCGCGGGCCGTGAGATCGCGGGGGTGTCGGGACCCAGCCTCCCGCGACCCCCGGGGCAGCGGGACCACCCCGGACGAAGCGCCGCACCCGGGTCCCCACGGGGTCGGGCGGGGACGGAGCCAGGCGAGGTGCCCCCCCCCCAGCGAGCGCAATAGCCCCCATCGTTTGGCACCCCCACGTGCGGGTGCCGAGGACCCCCTTCCCTCATCCCGAGCTGTGGCCCCGCCACTTTTGTTCTGGACTTGGGATCCCAGGTAGAAACTAGTCCCTCAGACCTCCCTGGCAGCAAGGAGCACAGGGAGGGATTCTCAGTCCTGTGTGTCCCCCGCCCCCCTCTTCCTCTCTCCACATTCACATGCCTTCTGGCCTCCCTTTCCTCTCCTCGTTGTCACTTTTATTAAATGGTTTTGTTCTGCATGTTCATCTGCAGAGCGATTTCATCAATGAATATACAGGAAACTGAGTTGGAGCCCACCTGTGAGAGCCCACCTGTGGAGGCCTTTCATTAGAATGGTCTCTGGTTCTAGCCTCAGTTCAGAATACTGTGTGTACCTGAGGACCGAGTCCAGATGTTTCTTTCATCTCTGATTTGAATTTGAAATCCTAATGTCACTATGACCTGGGAAGCCGAGGTCCACAGCATCTTCATCTGAAATTCCACTAGAGCTCCCATTTACCTAGTGCCCAGCCTGAGTCTGTTTTCCACTACTGTCAGGGTTCTAGAAGTTCATGCACTGCCCACCACTGACAGTAGGGGCATCTCTCTGTCCAGATTTTCCCTTTACATAAGGAGGTCAGTTACAGGAGATTAGGGCCCACTCTAACCACCTCACTGTAATGTGATTGCATCTGTAAGGACTCTAGTTCCAAATAAGGTCACGTTCTGTGGTACCAGAGATAAGGACAGCAGCAAGGTTTCTGGGGGTAATGCAGGTCAGCTCTTAACAGTCCACTCTCTGGCTCCCCAAATTCATGTCCTTCCCGTGTGCAAAATACCTTCACCCAATGCCCTCCAAAGCACTAATCATCCTAGAATCAACTCAAAATCTGAAATCTCATTTGTCCTCCTCCTCTCAAAGACCTAGATCTCACCCAGACCATGGGACCTGAGGACTGCATCCAGAAGCCACAGTCTCCTGGTAAAGCTGCCCATCAGGTCCTGACATCACCCTCATTCGTCGCAGCAGCCGAGGGCCTACAGTTCTGAGAGACAGTTTCTCAGAGGAAGTTTGAAGAACACCTCAGAGGACGTTGTTTGGGAGTGGATGAAGAGGGAAGGGGGTCAGAGCCTCCTGCCATTCCCAGGGCACCCAGAACCCAGAGAGTGAGGCCTTGGGTGCTTTCTAGTGACAGTTTCAAGGCAATTCTTTGACTTTGGGACTTCAGAGTTAATTTAGTTTTCATTTGTGATTATTATTTTTGTGTGGGGGCCATAGCATTTCATTTGACCTATGGCTGTTTTCACTCCCGGTTCTGAAGAAGCCCCTAAATCCTAACCCTGTTGAGGACTCTGAAAGCTCTCAGAGCAGCAGTACTGGGGGACAGTGTGGATACATGGTTTGGTTTCTCCTCTGGCCTGATTCTGCGGCAGCCCCGCTCTGTCCTCCTCAGACTTCAGAGCAATAGCTGAATAAGTGGAGAAAGGACCAGGGGGTCAGGAAGGTGGCCATGGAAGAGTGACTTCTCTGGAGGGTGGCTGAGCTAGTGAGTGAGCGTGTTAGTCCAGCTCTGCCTGCAGTCTGGATGGAGCTGAACAGGGGCCAGCGAAGGGGAGGAAGAGCAGAGAGCAGGGAAAAAGGGACCATGGAGGAGATTCAGACGAAGGGAAGTAATTGGGAGGAGAGAAGAAACTCTAGAAGACAGGCATGTAAGAAAAGATAAGGGATGAAGTGGGCATCAGGAAAGGGCACCACCAGGGAAGGAGAGAGGGGAAGGGAGAGCAATGGAGGGAGGAAAGGGGAAAGGAAGAAGGGAGGAGTCAGCACGCCAGGGCTCCCCCTGCATCTGAAGAAGAGGTGCCTGGTCCCCCCTGTCAAACAGGATGCTCACTCTTTGTTCCCAGTTTCTCCTCCCAGTGCTACTGGGCTTTGCAGCAAATTAATGACATATATAAAATTATAGGGAAATGACACCTTCGGTTCCATTATGAGTAGAGCTTTTAAAATGGTCTCATGAGGCAGGAATTCTAGCCATTGGCTGTGCAAGGCATGAGGCCTGTTAGTGATTCTACTCTTTCCTCTGCAGAATGGGTCTTTCTACATTCCAGGAACTTTCTACCCCAATAAACAATGTGGCGATTCTCTCAGTTTGTTGTACTTTTGGTTTAAACAGCCAACTGTCTCTTAAAAAGGACTTTTGTTTAAAGTCCTTTAAAAAAAAAAGTCCTTTCAAAAAAATCTTGTTTTTTATTTTTTATTTTTTAATCCCATATGTTTACTCTGATCCTGGAACTTTGTCATTTTGAACTTCTCTGCTGATTCAAATATTCTTCATCATCAGCACTTACTGCTCTCCTCTCCTGGTGGTCTCTCCAGAAAAGGTCTTCTCTAGCTCTTCTAGCAGGAGATGGGCACTTCCCCTCTACCCCTGTTGCCGGACCAAGCTTACCTAATCTGCAGGGTCAGGTCGGCCTGGCCTTTTATCTGTTGTTCTCTTCTGAGTGGTTAGTTTTTCATAGATATCGTGCTTTGCTTTTGTCAGGATTTACCCTGCACTATCAAAACCCTTTTCTTGTGCCAGTGAAGCCTAAGAAACAGTCCTGATGAGTGAACCAGGATCTCGAACAGATCATATTTATCCTGAATGTTCTGTCCAAAATGAAAAATACATTTCTGAGAAGCATCAAGTTCTCTGAGATGGGAAGTTTCACCAACTCTGTCATGTAGGGGCATCAATTCTGATTCTGTGTCAATTTTCCTACTTTCCCAGCTAGTAATTCTCTACCTCAGAAAGCCCACTCTCAACCGTTTCCTCTCTCAAAGGCAGTTGCTCTTAGAGTCTGCACATGGCACTTGGGTCCTGCTGGTTGTTGGCTACTGCCCTCTGTACCTTGGGTCTAACAGCTGCGTGGCATCAAGATGAGAACGTCTCTTGTTCTAAGACTTAATATAGTTTGGGGCACATGGTAAGCAATAATCACTTATTTTGTTGATCCAAGCGTTCGACCTTTCTTAATTATTCTAGTACCACAGTTTACTTGTTCTAAGATTTGTCCCCCCCCATTCTAATATCTCTTAAGGTGGCACGCACCTTGCACTTGAGGACATATCCTAGTTTAACTGACAGCATTTCTCTTTCTTAGTCGGACATAAACTATAGTGCATCTTACCCTTGATGAAAGCTAGGATGCAATTAAATACTCTATTATGGTTATGATTCTGATATTTGAAATCCTCTGGTAGCTCCCTGTGCCCCCACAGTGTCGTGCCTCACCTCCTTGGAATAGTGTACAAACCATCTCATCCCCAGTGTTAACCCCGGGGCTCAGCCTCCATCCCCAGGTGATGCTGCCCGATCAGCTGTCGGTTGTCAATGAACTTGCTGTAGTTTCCCGAATGCACTGTGCTGCCTCCTGGCACTTTGAAACTTGACACACTCATCCTCATTTTTCGCTTTGCCCATGTCTATCCCCTCCCCTGAAAATCTGCTCCTAAGTGGCTTTTCCCAGCTCCAACCTACCCTTGGCAGTCTTTTATCTCCCTGTGGTAAAGCCTGTCACACTGCACCATGGACATGCCCGTTGGCCCCCTGAGAAGACAAAAGGGACAGTGATGGCCCCCCAGCATTTGCAGCTCTAGTGCAGAGCCCCATGCCTGGCTTGCAGGAAATGCCAGATCATGAAGACAAACGGAGATCATCCTCTGGCTAAAACCAGCCCTTCTTTGCCTACCGCAAGGATCTGGATCAATAAAGAGCAGCCAGTTATTATTGCTGTTTTTCTAGGGATTTTTCCCCATATATTTCCCTGGTCTTTACTCTTTTAGTAGCACTTTAATTCAGGCTTCAAGCGCTTCCTAGTCTGATCAGGTGAAATCATTTTCCTTCCCATACCCTCGATGATTTCACACCTAGTAATTCTTTTTTTAAAGATCTTATTTACCCATTTGACAGATCACAAGTAGGTAGAGAGGCAGGCAGAGTGAGGGCGGGGGGAAGCAGGCTCCCCGCTGAGCAGAGAGCCCGATGTGGGGCTCCATCCCAGGACCCTGAAATCATGACCTGAGCCGAAGGCAGAGGCCTAAACCACTGTGCAACCCTGGAGCCCCATATCTCGTAATTTTTAATCAACGTGGATTTGCTGCATCAAATAGTACCTTCTTCTTCAAATATAAATATATAAATATATAAATTTATTGATCAAGTCACGTGCATATCCTAGGAGAATGTCATACCTTTAGTAGCAAACTTGAAATCTTGGCCATTGGTTTTGATTTTTGTTTTGGTTTGATTTGGTTTGGTTTTTGTAAATTTAAAAATCTCTCCATCCTTTGGCTCTGTCTGACCTGAGTGCTTTCAGCTGTTTCTGCAACAAAATTGTCCTGGCAGCGAAAACTCTCATTGTTTTCAGTGGCGCCCCCTTCTGAACACTTTGTTAATAAAAAGCCTTTTTTTTTTTTTTTTTTTTTTTTTGGCTATTGTAAATGTGGACAACAATTAGGAATTTCAAAGTGGTGAACCTCAGATAATTTTCTCTAAGTGTGGGGTGAGGGTTACTCAAAAAGGAACTTGACAGGTCTTTAAAAATATTGATTATCATTATAACATACCGTGACTTATTGTTACTGTGCTCTTAACTGGGCTAACACTTGTTGGCTTCCGAGAAAGACTAACATAGTTCTATATGGTTCTGGCGGCGTTCTAGCACAGGGTCTCAAGAGGCAGGGATTCTAGCCACTGGCTGTACACATTACTGAAGTTCTTTGTTCCCTTTAAACATTATTTCTCTCTTGATATGCATTCTTGTTTTGTATTATATTGCATTATAAAGTTTTTTTTTTAACAGACTGCATTTTTTGAGTAGTTTGGGGATCAAAGTAAAATTCCCTTTCCCCACATACACACAGCCTTCCGATTATCAACATCCTGTACCACGGTAATAATTTTTCACGCTCACTGACCCTACACTGACACATCATTATCACCCCAAAGTCCACAGTTTACATTAGAGTTCACTCTTGGTGGGGCACCAGGGTGGCTCAGTGGGTTAAGTCTTCTGCCTTCGTCTCCGGTCATAATCTCACAGTCCTGGGATCGAGCCCCAGACCAGACTCTCTGCTTGGCAGGGAGCCTGCTTTCTCCCAACCCCTGCTTTCCCCGCCTGCCTCTCTGCCTGCTTTGATGCCTGTCAAATAAATAAATAAAATCTTAAAAAAACCTTTTCTCATAGAGTTCACTCTTGGTATAGTATCTTATGCATTTTGACAAATGTGTAGTGATATATATCTAAAATATCATGCATATCATACAGAACATTTTCACTGGCCTAAAAATCCTCTGTGCTCTGCCTGTTCAACCTCCTCTTCTCCTAACTGCTACAAACCGCTGACCTTTATACAATTTGCATAGTTCTGCCTTTTCTAGAAGGTCATATAGTTGGAACCTTGCAACACGAAGCTTTTTCAAATTGACTTCTTTCACTTATTTTGACGGATTTTAAGTTTGTTCCTTGTCTTTTCATTGCTTGATAGCCATTTCTCTTTATCGCTGAATCATATCCCATTGTTTCAATGGACCACAGTTTATCTAACCAATCTCCTCCTGAAGGACATCTTGGTTACTTCCAACTCTTGGCACTTATGGGTAAAGCTGTTACAAACACAGGTTTATATGCAGAATTCTGTGTACACAAAGTTGTCGCTCTTTTGGGTGAGTACCAAGGAGCATGATTGCTGGATCATATGGTAAGAATATGTTTAGTTTTGTAAGAAACTGCCCAGCTGTCTTCCAAAGTGGTAGCACCATTTTGGTGTTCTCACCAGAATGAATGAGAGTTTCTCTTGTTCCTCATCGTCAAAAGCATTTTATGTTGTCAGTATTTTGGATTTTAGCCATTCTAATAGATGTGTAGTGATAGATCATTGTCTTATTTATTTATTTATTTTTAAAAAAGATTTTATTTATTTATCTGACAGAGAGAGATCACAAGAAGACGGAGAGGCAGTCAGAGAGAGAGAGAAAGGGAAGCAGGCTCCTCCTGAGCAGAGAGCCCAACGTGGAACTCGATCCCAGGACCCTGAGATCATGACCTGATCCAAAGGCAGCGGCTTAACCCACTGAGCCGTCCAGGCGCCCCTCATGTTCTTTTAATTTACAATTCCTTAATTAGACATGCTGTGGATCATCAAAGCATCTGTTCATATCATTATTGCCATCTCAATATCTTCTTAAGTGAGGTGTCTGTTCTAGTCCTTGCCATTTTTCAATCTGGTCATTCATTTTCTTGTGTTTGAGTTAATAAATGAATAAATAATAATAATAAATAATAAATAAATAAATAAAAAATGAATGAATGAATGAATTTATTATATATATTATATATGTTATATATAATATATATTATATATATTATTATATATTAAATAATTTATTAAAAATAAATTTACTAATGAGGCCAAGGATTCAGAATCACAAATACTTCAGAACTAATAATAACTGCCATCACTTGTTGTTATTGTATAAGATAAATCCTACGATCAAGTTTCAATTATAAATTCTTACAATTTTAAATTCTTAAAACCTTATGAAGAAGCATCATTTGGAGGGAGCAGTTTTCATAATTTATCATCCATCAGCCTTTTTTTTAAGATTTTATTTATTTATTGGACACAGAGAGAGAGAGAGAGAGAGATTACAAGTAAGCAGAGAGGCAGGCAAGTAGGGAGGGAAGCAGGCTTCCTTTTGAGCAGAGCCGGATGTGGGGCTGGATCCCAGGACCCAGAGACCATGACTTGAGATGAAGGCAGAGGCTTAACCCACCACCCACGTGATGAGAGAGCCCCTCAGGTGCCCCTCATCCATCAGCCTTAATTGTTTGGAGGAAAATGTGTGGATGAATAATGCCTTAGGGAGCTAATCTCTCTAAAAAATTTTCAATCTTTACCCCTTCAAGGTTTTTGCACAGTTCTGATAGCCTCTAAACATCCAGCTGATTTCTACAGTGAAAAGCCTGTTAAAAACTGTCCTCAAACCAGGAATAGAGCTTGAAACATACCAGTCAAGAACAACTTTGAGTCTTTTAAGGAATTTATCATCATTTCTTTGTTATGATTCCAGGTTCCTGGGATTGAGTCCCACAGTGGGCTCTCTGCTAAGCAGGGAGCCTGCTTCCATTCCTCTCTCTCTGCCTGCCCCTCTGCCTTCCTGTGATCTCTGTTAGTAAATAAATAAAATTTTAAAAAACCATATTTTATTTGTCCTTTCACCTATGGAAGGATATCTTGGTTGCTTCCAAGCTTTTGTCAGTAATGAATAAAACTACTATAGACATCTTTGTGGGTATAGGTTTCATCTTCTTTGGATAAATACCAAGAACTGCTACTGCTGAATCATCTGGTAAGAATATGTTTAGTTTTGTAAGAAACTGCCAAGTTGTTTTCCATTCTTTATTCTCAATAGACATGGAAGAACATTCCTGTTGCTCCACATCCTCACCAACATTTCGTGTTCTGTTGTCAGTGTTCTGGATTCTGGGTATGTACTGGTGTCTCTTTTTTGTTTTAATTTGCATTTTCCTGATGACATATGATGTGAAGCATCTTTTTATATGCTTATTTGCCATCTGTAATATTTTCTTTTGTGAGGTATCTGCTAAGGTCTTTGGCTCATTTGTAATCAGGTTTTTCCACGATTGTTGAGTTTTAAGGGGTCTTTGTGTCTTTTTGATTAACAGTCCATTGCCAGATGTGTATTTTGCAAATTTTTTCTCACAGTCTGTGAGTCTTTGCCTTTTCATTCTCTTGGCATTGTTTCACAGAGTAGACATTTTTAAATTCAGTGCTTGTGCTTTTGTAGCTAAAGTTATTTCCAAAACCAAGGTCATTTAAATTTTCTTCTATATTACCTTTCACATGTTTCATGTTTAGGTTTATAATCCAATCTGAGTTAATTTTTGTGAAGAGCGTATAATATCTGCCAGGATTTATTTTATTTTATTATTTTATTTTATTTTTATTTTATATTTTTACATTTAGCTTCACCATTACTCCAGAACCATTTGTTTAAAAGATTGTATTTTGGTCTCTTGTATTGCTTTTGCTTTTATATTAAATATAAAATATAATTGATAATATATATTCTGTTCCTTTAATCTAGTCTTTCTGTGGTATTACAATATCTTGCTTACAATTATCATTATGG
>NW_028134350.1:0-67916 GCF_964662115.1 Mustela nivalis | reverse complement strand
GAAGGAACCTCCAGATGATTCCAGCACTTGGAATCCCCTTATTTGGAGTCCTCCCGCTGAGGCACTGTGGACAGGGATTTCTGCATTCATCCCAGTGTGCCCTGTGTAAATTTCCAAGCCTCATAACTTGTGAATATAATGAAATGATTGCTTTATGCCACTATTTTTGGGGGTGGTGCCTGTTACCTAGTAATTGTAACAACTAAGGTGGGAGTGAGGTGTGGGGAGAAGGGGGATGCTGGGCCTAGGTCACAGGCAGCTCTGATAGGACTTGGAAGGGCCCAACTGAGAAGGGGGAGGGAAAGAGAGGAATGAACAGTGACTCCTAGGCTGGCGGGATCTTTCCCATTGATGAAGGTAGCAGTGAATGACAGAGGGGGAGGAAGAATGGAGCAGCCAAGGGACTGGGAGGAACAGTCACAAAGTGTGTCTTAGCCATGCTCTTCCTCCTGTATTCCTCCTCCTCCTCTTCCACTCAGACGAGCTCTGAGCAGTTTTCCTTCAAGGCATCACTCAAATGTGTCCTCTCTTTCCTGTATGCATTGTCCTCCTCTTAGACCAAAGTTTCATTTGCGTTACAGATATTGGGGGGACACTCATGACTGGACATCGGGGCAAAGTGCTGGGATGTAACAGTGGGTAAAGTAAATCCTGTGTCTGCCCTCCTGGAGCACCTAGTCTGTGGACTGATTTGATGATCTGGCATACAGGTGGAGCTTCCTATGTGCCAGACTCTGTCATCAGCACCTTGACTCATTTAATCCTTTAACAATACTCTGAGGTAGGTGCCATTCTTTTTGTTAATATTATTATTAGCATAATTATCATCATCTTATAGAATGGAGAAGGTGAATCATGTAGGGATTAAATAAAAGCCCAAACTCCCACAGCTGTCACATGGCAGAATTGGGATTTGAACCTATGGAGTTCTGACTTCTGCTCTTAATCCTTCAACTGTGCTTCCTGTCTAGTGGAAAAGAGAGGCAGGGGCCACTGGGATAGTGAAGAAGGTATTAGGCATCGAGGAGGGAGATGCACAGAGGGCTGTGGGAACACAGAAAAGAGGGCTCCCAAACGGGTGGGTCATGGAATATGTTCCTAATCTGGGATCCAGAAGGAATGAGTTGGGGTTCACCAGACAGAGCTTTCAAAGCCCGAGGAAGCAGGGCCTCTGAAAGTCTGAGGAGCCTGGTGAATGGAGCATCAGAGGGAATAGGGTTAGGGAGGGCTGTGGAGATAAGACCCAACAGGGAGTCTGGGGACACAGGGCTTATTAATGGGTTTGGGCTTTATCATAAAGGGAAGAAGGGTGTCACACAATCAGATTCATGCTTCGGAAGGCTCATGGCAGCTTTTACGGGGAATTGAGAGAAGGGGCAACATGTGGAGGCAGGGGTTGTCGACAAGATAGGTGGAGCAGGAAGGCCAGTGCACACAAGGGTGGTGCTGGGTGGCAAGGAGAAAAGTGGACAGAGGGGCGATCTGGTTTGAAAGAAGAATAGACAGCATGACATCCCCAAGAACAAGATTCCGTCCCGGAGGCACTGTGGCTGGTGAGGGCAACACAGAAATGAGACAGGGAGAAGCAGGTCTGAGGCTGATGTGTCTGTGGTCACTGAAAGGGCCGCTGATAAATGGGCCAGGCTCTCAGGCAGGCGGGTGTGGGCTTTCGAGAGTGACAGTCTCTGCAAGGCCTGGGTGAGATGTTGGAGAGGTGGAGAAGGCCAAGTGGGGACAGCCAGCACAGAGCCCCAGCTCAGCACGATTGAAAAGACCAACTGGGGAGGAAGAAGGTACAGCGGGCAGGAAATTTCTCGAAGAGGTAGAGAGGGAGAAAAGAGTTTGCAGGGTCAGACCTCAGAGGGGAAGCAAGGACTGAAAAGGGTCCAAACTCATCAACTCAAGAATCCAGAGATCTTTATGGTCTGGCTTTCCAGCCTCCACTTTGTCCAAATCCCCTGTACCCGTATCATGAAAAATTAGTGAGCTTCCACTAATATTTGCAAAATGAAAATAGACTAGAAAATAACAGGATATTGTATATAATAAGTCTCCAACTGTTTGTGCGTACTGTGAGTACAAATAAAAAACAAACAAACTTGGGACTGTTACTCCATCCTGCTATTCCTTTTCATATGTCTGGGATGCTTTTCCCCTCATTTTCACCTGGCCAATGCCTCTCATCCTTCAAGGTCCTCCCCAATGGGAACTCATCTGAAAAGCCTTCCCTGATTAACCTTGCCTCTGTCCAAGGCACTTGGTCTCTTCCTCTTTCATTCACCCATCCATCCATCAAACATTCACTGAAGATAAAAGTGTGCTGGATATGGGATCCAGCAGTAAACACAGCGGACATGACTCCCTCCTTTGAGGAGAGAATATCATAATGCATTTTTTCCCCTTTGTGCTCCATGGCCCTTTAGCTGATCCTGGAAGGATATCTGAGCTCACGTGCCTCCCTTTCCCATTAGAACTTGAGATCCCTGTAGACAGGACCCCCTCTCCTGCCTCTCTGTATCCCCAGCAGCCAGCATTGACCGAGGACAACTATGGCTTGATAAAAAGAGCATAGACCTTGGGGTCAAAAAGGCTTGGGTCTGAATACCAACTCTGCCACTTAATAGCTGCAAAATCCAGGTCAGTTTTTATTTTATTTTATTTTATTTATTTTATTTGTCAGAGAGAATGAGCACAGGCAGACAGAGTGGCAGGCAGAGGCAGAGGGAGAAGCAGGCTTCCAGCTGAGCAAGGAGCCCGATGTGGGACTCAATCCCAGGACGCTGGGATTATGACCTGAGCCGAAGGCAGCCGCTTAACCATCTGAGCCACCCAGGCGTCCCAGGTCAGTTTTTTTTTTTTTTTTTTTTTTTTTTTTTTTTTTTTTTTAAGAGTTGTTGGGCTTCAGGGCTGAAAATCACTTGACTGAGAGCTCCACCAGCAGGAGCTGTGTCTGATTCATTGCAAGACCCTGAACCGGCTAACTAACTGCTTCATGACTCAGTGGGATCTATTGCAGAAAGCTCTTCTTTAACAGAGCTATGCTAAGCAAGAGGCTTTCTCACCATTTGTCTCTTTCTGCCTGGATCAAGGGAGAAGGGTGTTTCTTTAGCAGGTGCAGCCATCCTGCCAAGCATGCCTGGGGCAGGGGTGCCGAGGACCCTGGCCTTTGGCTCCCCCTGCTGGATACAGAAGGAGAGGCTTTGTTAACATTGTTAGGGATATGCCCTGAGCACTGCTAGTTACCAGACCCTGTTGTAAATGAAGGCTCTAGGATGGTTCAAATTCTGGCTTCGTTCTGTTATCTCTGCGATCTTGGGAAAGTTACTTAAATTCTCTTTGCTTCAGTTCCCTCATCTGTAACTGGGGATTATAACAGCTTCTACCTCTTAGGGTTGTTGTGAGGTTTGAGATGCCCCATCATAAGGTGTTTACCATGCTGTGTACGCTACTATAGCATTAAATTAATGGAAGGATCCCAGGCACCACTTGGTGCCACCACCAATCAGGATAGGATGTCGGTGTTAAAAGACAGCCTTTGGTGTCGATTCATGGGGTTCGGGTCATAGAATCTTCCCATGTGTATTTGCTTCTTTTGTTTCTTCATTTGTGCTTATAAGAAAACTGTAGCAACACAAGCCAGAGAGAAAGTTTCTATAACTCAAGTATTTAGAGCTCTGGAAGTGACTGGGAGGAGCAGAGATTCCCATGAGCCAGGTCCCTGGTGATGGGTGTCTGGGGAAGCTGTTAGAAAAGTGTGGGTTTTTCAGCAGAGGGGAGCTCTGGGACCATGGGACATGAAGCAGAAGCTCTTCTAAGGAAGCCAAGAGAACTCATTCTCCTCTCCACTTTGTCATGACCCTGTGTGGCTTTGAGAAAGTCCCTGAAATGTCACCCCTCTGAGACACCTTCCCAGGCCACTCGGTCTAAAGTAGCCTCACCTCCAGCCACCTTCTCTCCCTTCCTCCATCTATTCCCTTTACAGCACTGGCTACTGCGGGGACCCTGCTTTTCTTCCTGTGCCCTTTCTCCTCCTTGTCTGCCTCCTCATGCTGAAGGGGGATCTCCAAGAGGTGAGGGGCCAGTCACCATCACAGGGCAGCAGTCTTCATAAGTAACATGAAAGAGAGTGGCTTGGCGGGGTCCCTCAGCCAGTGTGGCCAGAAAAGACCTCTCTGAGGACTCCTCTGAGAACTGCATGACAAAAAACACACTTTGAGATGCAGTTACCCTCCTCCAGAAGCCATCCCTGGAAGACGACTCCACAAAGAATATTAATCTCCATGGGTCCCCATGCTGGCTCCTGTCACAAAAGCCAGCTCACTGTATCACCTTGATACAACTTGTGCTGGTTGTCTTCCCTGACCTCACATGAGAACTTCCAGAAGAGGATTCACAGATGTCACGCTCAGGTGATGTTCACAGGACTCAGGGTATCCAGCCTGTAGAGAGTCACCAGTTGGGAGGAGATGGGGAGGAGCTGGAAAGAAGGCTGCTAAAGCTGATCAGGAATTGAGAGAGGCATTGAGAGCCTGTAGACTTCATTTTGTAAGTGTGGGAAGCCGCTAATATCCCCTGTATCTGAGCAGAGCAGTGACCCAGTCCTGTGGAGGTTTTCACAAGAGAGGGAGCCTCTCTTATCTTGTGGCTGAACAGTGTCAAGCCTCTGTGTGACTGGCAGCACAGTCTCCACTCAGGAAAGCTCCTACTATGTGTCAGGCTGGTTGGTGTTGTGCAGCCTTTCCACAGAAGCTTTTCCTCCCCCTCCTGCTTGGTGCTATTGACCTCCAGGCCCTCTGTCCTGGGGTGGAGGCAAGTGGGATGAGAAGGGGGAGACTGCAGGTTCCCTAGCCTTCTACAGCTAGGAAGCAGCAGCAACATGGAGACCTCCCACCTAGTGAAATAAGGAAATGGTCCCTCCTTCTGAACTATGATGGCATTCAGCATTTATTGAGCACCTACTGTGTGCTCCCAGATGGACTCTTTATCTCTTTTCTCCCTGGAAACACTCCTCCCAGGTAGTTTTATCAATGCTTCCTTACTTCATTCAAGCAGTCCCTGACTGTCCATCCTGTCCCTTCACGGCACTCTACACGCACCTTACCCTGGCTTTCTTTCACTTCCTCGCATTTATTGCTAGTTGGTCCCACTTTACATGATGTGTTTCTTTGTTGACTTATTTTTATAAGCCTGTTTTCCCGGCTGCGCTGTTAGCCCTGTGAGGGACGGATACTTGTTGCCTTGCTGCTGCATTTCCTAGAACGACAGCTGCCACCCAATCAGCCCTCAGTGGATGAGAGTTGGATAACCAAGTCATAGAATGGGTCTCACTGACTCCTCATAACTACCTCATTTTCCAGAAGACAAAACTGAGGTGTTGAGAGGTTCAGATGCTTGTCTGGCAACAAGCTGTCTGGCCCACAGTGAGTGCTTCATAAAAATTAACTATCAGTTCCCTATCTGTCTTCCCCCTGCATCTTCCCACCCCTGCCAACAACAGGTGGGGATGCTCTCCGCCGGTTTCATCTCCATCCCAGCCCTCCCACTGCTATGCATGAGTTTCTGCTTACTCCAGATTCAGCGTGCAACACAGCAGGGCCAGGATGATTAGGGCCAAAGCACCTGACTGGGAGGAGTTGGAACATGGGCAGCAGGACTGGAAAAGCAGCATCTCACTCCTCTTGCTGCCAAAGCCCTGTTAACTGCCTGGCTGGGCAGCAAACACAAAGGGCTGTTTGCAAATTTGGGGCAGGGAGTGAAGGGTGCAAGGAGACTGTCCTTCCCATAAATGGGGAGACTGAACCCCAAAGCAGGTACTAGAGGGCCCCAAAACATGGCCATCTTGGGAAAAAGTCACATAAAAAAGGCTGCTGAGGCCACCGGAGCAGCAGATCCAGCCTTGAGTCTTGGCTCAGCCGTTGGCTGTGCTGTCTTAGGAAAATGATTAACCTCCCTCAGCCTCAGTTTCCTCCTCTGTAAAATGGGGATGATAATAATGCTACCTCTGAGTTACACACAGTCATATATGTAAAGCATCTAGAAGAGTGTCTCATATATATTACACACTCAACATATGTTGGTATTTGATGATGATGATGGTGATGTTAATGGTAATGACATATACTGGAACCCAGCCTTCAGGACCAGAAGGAATCTTAAAGATCATCTATGCCAGTGTTTCTCAAACTTCTTAGGCTGTCAGAATGACTTGGTTACAAATACAGATGCCCAGGTCCCCTCCAGATCAAGCAGGACTTCCTGGCAGTGGTGGGAGTCACTTTTCCGCTTCTAAGCAGCTCCCTGGGTACCAGCCATGTCTGGCTTCATTGGAGCGGAAGCTGTTGAGGATCCACATACTAGTGCAGTGCACAGACCCATGGGCTAGGAGGCAGGAATCAGGTGGGCCTCTGTCTTACCCTGGAGTTCTGGGTAAGTCCTTTGCCCTCTCTGAGATCCATCGTTCCCATTCATACCTTGAGGAGTTTGGACGAGTCTAGTGCCTCATCCAGAAGCAAGCATGAGACCTGAGGCCAGGCTTGCCATTACGGGTAGAACCTGGTCATTTTGTCTGTGAAACTGTGGGTCCTCACAGGGAGCAAGTGGAGAGGAAGGGCTATTGTGATCTCAGCTTCCTGCTTTGGGGAAGCCAGGGGGCCACAAGAGAAAGCCAGGCTCCCATTTCAAACCCCACCTCAGCCATGTGACCTTGAGTGAGTGACTTAGCTCCAGAACTTTGTTTTCTCGTCCTGAAAAGGGGAGATGCTCATTCTTATGTGTAAGGTCTCTGAGAATTCACTTCGACAATGCATCACGGGCTTCTTAGATACATCTGAGTGCGCCCGTCCCATGTGGCCTGGCTGATCACTGGCCAGCTGACCGCAGGCTCCTGGTCACCTTGGGAGGATGGTGCTTATCACAATTCCACCCCAAGGTCTTCCTCAGGATAATCTGTCCCGGGTGATTCATTCGTGGGCGGGGCCCTTCCTCTCAAGCTTGAAATATCTCCCTCCCTTCACCATTCCTGGGTCAGTCCTGTGACCCCTGCCATGTGACTTCCTCTGGGGATTGGCTCTGGGTCCCTGCCTGCCTGCCAGCCCTCCAGTCCCTGGTTAATGACCTGTTCGGGGCTGGACATATCAGGCAGGGCTCAGCAAGGGAGGAGGAAGCCCACAGCTTGTTGTGCTGGGGAAAAAGTGCATCCCCGTGTCCGGCCCCCACCCTGGCCCAGACACACCCCTGCCTTCAGCAGGCTGGGCTTCCGCTGCACATCCTGGCATAACCTGGCCTGATTATCACCCAGCTTCCACATGATGCCCTGCGCCTCAGGCACACACATTCCCAGGGAGGCTTCTGGGCTGGCTAGAGCAGAGGGGGTGGCCAGTGTACTCAACAACTTAATGGAAGTCACCTTTTTCTGGAGCCAAGGACAGCCCTTTGGAGATGGTAGAGTTGTGGACACACATCCCAGCTCCACTGTGGACTTGCTCTGTGACCTTGGGCAAGTGAGTCTACCTCTCTGGATCGTAGTTTGCCTAATTTTAAATAGAAAAATACCTCCATCTCCAGTTGTTGTGGGGATTAAATAAGATAATACAAGCTTACTGATACCTGGGCTTCTCCTTCAACCAATTAAATCAGAATCTGAGGGCTGGGTCCCAGGCACTGGATGTGCCAGGGATGGAAAGCACTAGTGTAGAAAAATTATTAAAGAGCCGAATCTTTGGAGGAGACCAACATAGGTTCAGATTCTGACTCTGTTACATAATTATGGACACTTGAATTGGTTATTAACTTCTCACAGCCTCTATTTACTTTTCCACAAGATGGGGATAATAGTACTTAACTTCCCAGTGCTGCTATGAGAAGTAAAAGTTTTGCACATAGTGAGCACCCCAAGTGACGCATGTGAACAGACTCTTGTCACTTCACCACCGTGACCACGGCAGTGAGTGCTGTGCCTGACCCACATTTGGAACTTACTACAAATATCTGTAAATGAGTTAAGTGTAGCGGTTACTACCATAACTTGAAAAGCAATGAAGAAACATGAGATTATCATGAGACAAAGCTCTTGTCTTTTGACAGACTCACAAAATGATATATCCCAGCATTTGAGGCTGTTAGGAGTGGCCAGGACTCTGTTGTGGCCAGAGATGTAGGTGGAAGTCACAAGTTCTTAGTCCCTTGAGTTTCTCCTTCTTGGTAATCCTCCGGCTGCCATCTTGAGAAGGGCAGAATGGAAACCAAGAAGGACTCTGGGTTTGCAGCATGAATGAGCTGCCATTGTAGACCAGACTACCCCTCTGGGATTTCATTTTTCCCCCCAAGTGAAATGAAAATAGATCTCTTTTTGCTTAGGTTCCTGGTTGGGGAATTTTGTTTCTAATAGAAGGGAAACAGACGCTTTGGGCTTCCTCACTGTTCTACTGTCTTTTTTCCCCTTTTATATGGAATGCTTCACAAATTTGTGTGTCACCCTTGCACAGGGGGCATGTTAATTTCTGTATCGTTCAAATCTTTGTATATGTGCCCCAAGAGCGAGCACACTCACTGTTCTACTTTCTGTCCATAGTTGTCAGACTCCAGATAAATCTATGCCACGAGGACCAGCAACCTGTTTCATTAATTCCCTCCTCAGCCCTTTCAGAGGCACCACAGAAAGGCTGCCCAGCCCCAAACCTCATCCGCCAGATCAGAGTTAGCTGCAATCCTATCCAGGCTCCTCTGGCCTCCCTAAAAGTTTCCAGAAGAGAGAGTACTGTACTCCCCCCACCCCGCTCAAGACTAAAAGCTCATGGCTTCCATTGCTCTCCTGAACATAGTCTCTGGAGTCTGGTGAGTATAGATGAGAATCTTCAACTTCTGCACTGATTTGCCATGGGCAAAGTGTCTTTGAACAAGCCTGATTTCACACTTACTAGCTTCCCAGTTCTGCTATGAGAAATAAAAGTTTTGCACAGAGATAAATTTAGACAGGGAACTCAAAGAGAAAAGGCAAAGTAACAGGACCAGAGGTACGCAATACTTCCAAATAAACCCAGAACTAGGTCTAAACATCCAAGGGAAGGGAGGTGGCAGAGTAAATGTGATTATCACAGACCTTGGCATTATAAAAACAATAACCCTGTGGCAGAGTGTTGGGTGTGGGCAGGGAAGAGAGTGTGAGGGACTTAACTTTTCTCATCCTTCACAGCAGGGAAAAACAGAGCTGAGAGTGAAACATGTAATTTAAACCAATACATGACCTCCAGTTTCTTAATGCTTTTTATAATCTTAGGGGAATAATATCTTAGGAAATAATATCTGATACAGTAACAAAACAATGAGTAAAGCTAACTGCTTTTATTTCAATTAAATTCGTTTTCTTTCATTAAATTCAAGCCTAAATTAGCTCCGTATTTTACTTTTAAAATTTAGCACACAGAAGAAATAGGTATATTGTGAAGAAGCGTCATAAACAAATGCAAAAGAGATGGATGATTTATTCGGGAAAGACTTTTGGAACTGTACCTATCGAAGAACAAATAAGCAAGTAACTTACACCATATTAAAGGGTTTATTAAATATTTTAGTGTAAACAATGAAACTCTAAAATACTAGATGAAAACATATGTCTTTTTAAATGATATAAAGGTAAAAAGGAATTTTCTAAGAGAAAGGCAGTAAAAGAGATCACAAAGGAAGAAATAATGTAATAAAGTAAAATTCTAAAGTTAAAATTTCTGTCCATCATAAAAATCAAGCACAAGACATAACATAAAAATAAATACTTAGTTGGTAAAAATAATTTTGACAAGAGGTAACTATCCTTAAGACATAATAAAAGGCTCTAAAAATCATTATTACTCTAATAAAGAAGAACATGAAGACAATTACGGATTGAAAAAGTTAATTTCAAAAATACATAAAAATTACAAAACTCATTGATAGAGAAATATGCAATAGAACCACAATGACCACAATGAAATACTATTTATAATCTATATTCTCAATTCTCAATATTAAAACAGGTAATCCTGCAATATTTGTGAGATTATAAATTAATACTAACTTTGGGAAAACACACTGAGAATTGTCTCAAAATTATTCATATTCTTTATATATTATTTTCAAGTTACCTGAATTTTAATTTTATTTTAGGTTTTTATTTAATTAATTAATTAATTTATTTATTTATTTTAAAATTAATTAATTTATTTTCAGCATAACAGTATTCATTATTTTTTCACCACAGCCAGTGCTCCATGCAATCCATGCCCTCTATAATACCCACCACCTGGTACCCCAACCTCCCACCCCCCCGCCACTTCAAACCCCTCAGATTGTTTTTCAGAGTCCATTGTCTCTCATGATTCACCTTCCCTTCCAATTTCCCCCAACTCTCTTCTCCTCTCTAACTCCCCATGTCCTCCATGCTATCTGTTATGCTCCACAAATAAGTGAAACCATATGATAATTGACTCTCTCTGCTTGACTTATTTCACTCAGCATAATCTCTTCCAGTCCTGTCCATGTTGCTACAAAAGTTGGGGATTCGTCCTTTCTGATGGAGGCATAATACTCCATAGTGTATATGGACCACATCTTCCTCATCCACTCGTCTGTTGAAGGGCATCTTGGTTCTTTCCATAGTTTGGCGACCGTGGCCATTGCTGCTATAAACATTGGAGTACAGATGGCCCTTCTTTTCACGACATCTGTATCTTTGGGGTAAATACCCAGGAGTGCAATTGCAGGGTCATAGGGAAGCTCTGTTTTTAATTTCTTGAGGAATATCCACAGTGTTCTCCAAAGAGGCTGCACCAACTTGCATTCCCACCAACAGTGTAAGAGGAGTTCCCCTTTCTCCACATCCCCTCCAACACATGTTGTTTCCTGTCTTGTTAATTTTGGCCATTTTAACTGGTGTAAGGTGATATCTCAATGTGGTTTTAATTTGAATCTCCCTGAGGGCTAGTGATGATGAACATTTTTTCATGTGTCTGATAGCCATTTGTATGTCTTGATTGGAGAAGTGTATGTTCATATCTTCTGTCCATTTTTTGATATGATTGCCTGTTTTGTGTGTGTTGAGTTTGAGGAGTTCATTATAGATCCTGGATATCAACTTCTGTCTGTATTGTCATTTGCAAATATCTTCTCTTATTCCCTGGGTTGCCTCTTTGTTTTATTGACTGTTTCCTTTGCTGTGCAGAAGCTTTTATTTTGATGAAGTCCCAAAAGTTTATTTTCACTTTTGTTTCCTTTGCCTTTGGAGACATATCTTGAAAGAAGTTGCTGTGGCTGATATCGAAGAGATTACTGCCTATGTTCTCCTCTAGGATTCTGATGGATTCCTGTCTCACGTTGGGGTCTTTTATCCATTTTGAGTTTATCTTTGTGTACGGTGTAAGAGAATGGTCGAGTTTCATTCTTCTACATATAGCTGTCCAGTTTTCCCAACACCATTTATTGAAGAGACTGTCTTTTTTTTTTTAATTTAAAGATTTTATTTATTTACTTGAGAGAGAGACAGTGAGAGAGAGCATGAGCGAGGAGAAGGTCAGAGGGAGAAGCAGACTCTCCATGGAGCTGGGAGCCTGATGCGGGACTCGATCCCGGGATTCCGGGATCGTGACCTGAGCCGAAGGCAGTCATCCAACCAACTGAGCCACCCAGGCGTCCCAAGAGACTGTCTTTTTTTCCACTGTGTATTTTTTCCTGTTTTGTCGAAGAGTAATTGACCATAGGGTTGAGGGTCCATATCTGGGCTCTGTACTCTGTTCCACTGGTCTATGTTTATTTTTTTATTAACATATAATGTTTTATTAGCCCCAGGGGCACAGTTCTGTGAATCGTCAGGCTTACAAACTTTAAAGCACTCACCATAGCACATACCCTCCCCAGTGTCCATAACCCAACCACCCTCTCCCTACCCCACTCCCCCGGCAACACTCAGTTTATTTTGTGAGATTAAGAGTCTCTTATGGTTTGTCTCCCACCTGATCTCATCTTGTTTGATTTTTTCTTTCCCTAGCCCCCAAGCCCCACACATTGCCTCCCAAATTCCTCATATCTGAGAGATCATATGATAATTGTCTTTCTCTGATTGACTTATTTCGCTCAGCATAATATCCTCTAGTTCCATTCACATCATTGCACAGGGCAAGATTTTATTTTTTTGATGACTGCATAGTATTCCATTGTATGTGTAAATATATATATGTATATATAAACATATATGTATATGTGTATACACACACATATATCTATATATACATAATGGAATACTGTATGCCACATCTTCTTAATCCATTCATCTCTTGATGGACATCTAGGTTCTTTCCATAGTTTGGCTATTGTGGACATTGTTGCTTTAAACATTTGGGTGCAAGTGCCCCTTCAGATCACTACATTTGTATCTTTAGGGGAAATACCCTGCAGTGCAATTGATAGGTCATAGGGTAGCTCTATTTTCAACTTTTTGAAGAACCTCTATACTGTTTTCCAGAGTGGTTGCACCAGCTTGCATTTAAACCAACAGTGTAGGAAGGTTCCCCTTTCTCCGCATCCTCAACAGCATCTGCCGTTTCCTGCTTCTTAATTTTAGCCATTCTGACTGGTGTGCGGTGGTTATTATTGTGGTTTTGATTTGTATTTTCCTGATGCTGAGTGATGTGGAGCACTTTTTTCATGTGTCTGTTTGCCATCTGGATATATTCCTTGCAGAATGTCTGTTCAAATCCTCTGCCCATTTCTTGATTGGATTATTTGTTCTTTGGGTGTTGAGTTTGATAAGTTCTTCATAGATTTTGGGTACTGGTCCTTTTTCTGATATGTATTTTGCAAATATCTTCTCCCATTCTGTCAGTTGTCTTCTGGTTTTATTGACTGTCTCCTTTGCTGTGCAAAAGCTTTTGATCTTGATGAAGTCCTAATAGTTCATTTCTGCCCTTACTTCCCTTGTCTTTGGCGATGTTTCTAGGAAGAAGTTGCTGCCTCTGAGGTCAAGGAGATTGCTGTCTATGTTCTCCTCAAGGGTTTTAATGGATCCCTTTCTCACATTGAGGTCTTTCGTCCATTTGGAGTCTGTGTCTGTGTGTGGTATAAGGAAATGGTCCAGTTTCATTCTTCTGCATGTGGCTGCTTACCAATTTGCCCAACACCGTTTGTTGAAGAGACCACCTTTTTTACGTTGGTCATTCTTTCCTGCTTTGTCGGAGATGAGTTGACCATAAAGCTGAGCATCCATCTCTGGGCACTCTGTTCTGTTCCATTGATCTATGTGTTTGTATTTGTGCCAGTACCATACTATCTTGATGATGACAGCTTTGTAATGGAGCTTGAAGTCTGGAATTGTGATGCCACCAACTTTGGCTTTTTTGTTCAACATTCCTCTGGCTTTTCGAGGTCTTCTCTGGTTCCATATAAATTTTAGGATTATTTAATTCCATTTCTTTGAAAACAGTTGATGGTATTTTGATAGGGTTTGCATTAAACGTGTAGATTGCTTCAGGTAGCATAGACATTTTCACCATATTTGTTCTTCCAATCCATGAGCATGGAACATTTTCCCATTTCTTTGTGTCTCCCTCAGTTTCCTTCCTGAGTACTTGACCATTTTCTGAGCAGAGGTTCTTTGACTCTCTGGTTAGGTTTATTCCTAGGGATGTTAAGGTTTGGGGTGCAGTTGTACATGGGATTGACTCCTTAAATTCTCTTTCCTCTGTCTTGCTGTTGGTGAATAGAAATGTAACTGATCACATGGTTTCACTTATTTGTGGAGCATAACAAATAGCATGGAGGACAAGGGGAGATGGAGAGGAGAAGGGAGTTGAGGGAAATTGGAAGGGGAGGTGAACCATGAGAGACTATGGAGTCTGAAAAACAATCGGAGGGTTTGAAGGGCAGGGGGTGGGAGGTTGGGGGAACCAGGTGGTGGCTATTGGAGAGGGCATGGATTGCAAGGAACACTGGGTGTGGTGTAAAAACAACGAATACTGTTACGCTGAAAGTAAATTAAAAAAAAAAAAAGAAATGCAACAATCGATTTCTGTGCATCGATTTTATACCCTGACACTTTACTGAATTCCCATAGAAGTTCTAGCGAATTGGGAGTGGAGTCTTTTGATTTTTTTACATAAAGTGTCTTATCATCTGCAAAGAGTGATAGTTTGACTTCTTCCTTGCTGATTTGGGTGCCTCTAATTTCTTCTTGTTGTCTGATTGCAGAGGCTAGGACTTCTAGTACTATGTTGAATAGCAGTGGTGATAGCGGACAACCCTGCCGTGTTCCTGACCTTAGCCGAAAAGCTGTCAGTTTTTCTCCATTGAGAATGATATTGGCTGTGGCTTTTTCATGGATGGCTTTGATGATATTGAGGTGTGTGCCCTCTATCCCTGCACTTTGAAGAGTTTGATCAAGAAAGGATGCTGTACTTAGTCAAATGCTTTTTCGGTATCTACTGAGAGTATCCTATGGTTCTTACTCTCTCTCTCTCTCTCTTTTTTTTTTTTTTTTATTAATGCATTATATCACACCACTTGATTTGTGGACATGGAACCAACCTTGCAGCCTTGGAATCAATCCCATTTGGTCATGGTGAATAATCTTTTTAAGGCAGTGTTGGATCCTATGGGCTAGTATTTTGGTGAGAATGTTCACATCTGTGTTCATCAAGGATATTGGTCTGAAATCTTCGCCTGCTTTTGGGATCAAGCTGACGCTGACCCCATGATGTGAGTTTGGCAGTTTTCCTTCCGTTTCTATGTTTTGGAACACTTTCAGGATTATAGGAGTGAATTCCTCTTTAAATGTTTGGTAGAATTCCCCAGGGAAGCCGTCTGGTCCCGGGCTCTTGTTGGGAGATTTTTGAAGACTGCTTCAGTCTCCTTACTGGTTATGGGTCTGTTCAGGTTGTCTATTTCTTCCTGGTTCCGATTTGGTAGTTTATACGTCTCTGTCTCTAGGCATGCAACCGTTTCTTCCAGACTGTCAAATTTGCTGGCGTATTGTTGCTCATAATATGTTCTTATAATTGTATTTCTTGGTATTTCTTTGGTGTTGCTTGTGATCTCTCCTCTTTCAGTCATGATTTTATTTATTTGGGTCCCTGCTCTTTTCTTTTTGATAAGCCTGGCCAGGGGTTTATCAATTTTATTAATTCTTTCAAAGAACCAGCTCCTAGTTTCATCGATTTGTTCTACTGTTCTTTTTGTTTCTATTTCATTGATTTCTGCTCTGATAGTTACGATTTCTCTTCTCCTTCTGGGTTTAGCCTTTCTTTGCCATTCTTTCTCCAGCTCCTTAGGTGTAGGGTTTGGTTGTGTATTTGAGACCTTTGTTGTTTCTTGAGAGAGGCTTGTATCACTATGTATTTTCCTCTCAGGGCTGCCTTTGCTGTGTCCCACCGATCTTGAACAGTTGTGTTTTCATTATCATCTGTTTCTATGAATTTTTTCAATTCTTCTTTAGTGTCCTGGTGAGCCGAACTGGGCCAAGTGGGGCCACGTGAAGCCCAGCTGGTGGAACGAGCTGGTCGGGTGGAGCCCCGGCGGGCCGCGCCGAGCCGAGTGGCGGGGCAACGTGGATGCACGGAGCCAAGCGGCTGGGAGCCACGACTGTGGCCGAGTGTGTCCATGGCTGGTGGAGGCGGGGGGTGTGTGCAGAGGTGAGGCTGCTCCGCAAGTCCTGTCGCGCGTCACCGCTGGACCCCTCCTTTCTAGGACCAGCGGGAAAGCCGCACGCTCGTGTTTCCTGAGCCTGTGAAGTAGCTTTCAGAGAGACTCTCTTCCTTTGGTGGCCTCAGTTTCCCCATTTGTAAAATTGGGGCCATGGAAGGATGCCGTAGACTCCGGTGTGTGCAGCCTTTCTTCAGGCCTCCCCCTCAGGGGGTGATACTGACTTTTCCTATTTTCTAGTGGCACCGAATGTTGCCTCTGTCGTTGGGGTGCGTCCTGGGCAAGGTCACACGAAAGAGTGTTTTTCTGAAGCTGTAACTGTCCCTCACGCTGTTTAGAGAACATTTCCCAGGCGTGCGGGGGATGCTGTAACCTGGCGGTCCATCAGGGGTGTGTGTGACCCCCCTGACACACCCCTCAGCCTTGCCTGGTCCCAAAGTATTTGCCTGAAACTGGCAGGAAGGAGATTTCGGGGGCATGAGTAGTGATGGGAAGAACGCCTTGTCCCTTAGCGGGACCAACTCACTGACGCTCCTTGTTTCATCTGTGAGGTTTCAGGACAATGATGTATGCCCATAGAGCTGGTGAGAAGTTGGGGGCGTGTCCCTTAGTCTCTAAAAAGGTGCTTTAGGGATGGATGGGGTAGGGGATCCACACTTTGACAGTATTATCATGTCGCCTTTATATTGTAAAGTATGCCCCTTTTATTTTTGGATAAAAACGATCCTGTGCCAGGCACGGTTCTAGGCAGTCTGGATAGAGATGTGAGCAATACAGCCAGCAATCCCCGCTTATATTCTGATAGAAGGCAGATATTCTTTCCTGTGATCTGGCGGAACAATTGAGACTGCAAACGTAGTCTTGCACATGCTGACTAAATCAGCGCTGATGCCTTCTCGAAACCCCTGCTTAGACGCCTACAGCTGAGTTGTTCTAAAACGCACATCTGATGACATTACTGAGGTGCTCACCGCCCCCTGCCCTCAGTGCCTGTGAGATAAGGCTTCGGGCCAGCTCCTCCAGTTGCATCCCCCTTCCGTCCCTAAGCTTTCAGGGACACCTGGCTACTCACCCCTCCCAGAGTAGTTCAAGACCTCCACACCTCTCTGCTCTGTGTATTTGATTCCTTGTTTCTACATGCTGATCTCAGTACTAGACACGAGATGGCGCCAAAACGGTACTCCAAAAGCTTTCTCTAGCAGCCACTGAGTTCTGGCTACCTGTAAGTTGCACATGGGAAGAAGCCATATGGTATTTGTCTTCCTGTGACTGACTTGTTTCACCGAGCATGAGCCACTCTAGCTCCATCCACATCACTGCAGATGGCAGGATTTCAGCCCCTATGGTAGCTGAGTAATATTCCATTGTATGTGTGTGCCAATTGCCAGTTTTCTGTACAGCCATACAGAGAACAAGCAAAAGGAACAAATTCACAGTGCTTTCACAGGATGAGGAGAGTCTTGATGGTGCCACCCCAGAGACAGACATTACAGGGTAGGAGAATTACAGGTCAAGTCTTCCTGAACTGAGATGTCGAAACTGGAAGCCAGGATTATCAGTTTATTTCCAAAAGTCCTCCAAAAAAGGGACAAAGTCCCCAAACCAGGATATCCTGTGGGGTTTTTATGGGTTGGTATGATTGGGATAACGGACCGGGTGAAGCCCGGGAGAATGGTGAGAAGGGACAGTACCATCGGCCTGGATGGAACTGAGAGTTTGGGAGCTGAGGATGAAGGTCTGTGTTGTGGTCTTTGAGGAGTGACCTTCAAAGGGGTGGGGTATCCAGGCTGGGGTTTGATGGGTGTGGAGGGAAAAGCCTGTTCCTGGCAAATACAGGGTGTAGAGATGAATGAGAAGAGATCTGAGAGTACAGACTGTATGTGTGGGGGGACAGGACAGGGAAGGCACACGCTCAGCCAGTGCAGCCTTGCCCACTGTCAGCCAAGCCTAAGTACACCCTGCTCAGTCGGTCACATCAGTAGTAAGACATTGAGCATCGCAGAATTAATTCATTCAACCACTAGAGCCCTAGCCCAGAACACCACCTTCCCATTAGCAGGCTGTAACTGGTCATGTATGGTTGGCCAGCCAAAGGGAAGCTGATTCGTGGCAGAGCCATCACATGACAGTTGGTGTGGAATGCCGTGGATTCAGAGTCAGTTGGGGGCTGAGCAGCCCAGCAGTCACTGAGGGTGGTCAGCTGGTCCTCGAAAGGCCCTGGGAGAGAAAGCTGACTGTGGGAAGAAGCTCGGGGAGGAGGGCCACAGTTGAACTTCCCTGGTCCTTCCAAGGGGCTTGGTTGGGAGGAAACCATCCTGTTTTTCTGTCAGAGATTGAATACAGAGTCGGGAGCATGAAGTAAGTTTCATAGAATCCTCTTGGCCCTGACACCTCCTTTAGGGTACCTACTCTCTCCCCCAGAAATTGTGGGGCAGGAGAAATTGAGAAAGTACAGAGTGCTCTTGGTTCAGAGGTCCGGGGCCTTTCCTCAGGGGCCTTGGGCAGGCCTCAGGTGTTTAGATCTCTCACCCAGGGACCAACCACATTCTTGTCTTGGATCCAACACTCATCATCATGACCACTTCTGGCAGATCACTTCATCTCTCTAAATTTCAATGCCCTGCACTCTAAAATATGGGCTAGGGCCCTTGCTTTGACCCCTCTCAACAGGGCTGATATGGAGATCACAGGCGTCCACAGTACCTATTCTCCACGAGACCTTAAGCAGCATTCCCATGTAAATGCTGGAGAGTAAGCTTTCACCCTCCCCTTTTGTGGAGCCATCCAAGCCCTCTCTGGAGTCATCCACTACGGGGCGTGTAGCTCATCCTCTAGGCATTCGATAGCGGAACACTTAGCAGAGGTATTGGGAAGCACCAGTCCTTTCCCTGAGGCTTTACTCCTGGTAAGGCCCTTTAGCCTCAGACCTGAACACTAATTTGTAGGCCACGCTAACAATTTTGTGTCCCAGAACAGGGAACTGAGGCACAGAGGGGTCTCTATAACTCTCTCAGGTATGTGTCACTGTTAAATTGTATGTGAACCTAGACCATCAGGTGTGGTCACTCTGCTGTGTTTCTATAGTGTCTGAGCTAAAGAAAGGGATCTGCCCACAAAGCCAGTCTGTTGGTTGTTTGAAAGGCACACCAAGTTGCAACATCTTCCTAAGTTCAACGTTGATTCAGGAGGCTCTGCTGGGCAGCTGGTGGGGAAAGGGAGGAGAAGATGGCACTCTGAATGATTACTAATTTCCCTATGGTCTTTTGTCAGCAAGATGCCAACAGTGCTCTCTATTATATACCTGTTCCCCGGGATCTTGTTTGGGGCGTGCTGGAAACACCCAGTGCAGAACATCAACTTCTGGCCCCTTCTGGCCGTTCGGGGAAGTTCACTGGTGGCCTCACAAGGGTAGACCCTACAGGTGGCCCAGGTTAAAGAACTCTGGACATTTCCTCATTTATTTGATCCAGAGTATTCTCTTTCATTGGTTCATGTCCCTAAAACAGAGCAATCAAAATGGTAGTGGACATTTTTTTCTGGGTTTTTAATTTTTCTTTTCTTTTCTTTTTTTTTTTTAGAATTGAGGATCTGTGCTCAATGTGGGACTTGAACTCATGACCGAGAGATGAAGAGGTGCACGCTCCAGTGACTGAACCAACCAGGTGCTCCATTTTTGTACTAATTCAAGCATACAAATATTTATTTTGTTTTATTTTATTTTTTGTTAATATATAATGTATTATTAGCCCGAGGGGTACGGGTTTATGAATCGCTGGGTTTACACACGTCACAGCACTCACTATAGCACATACCCTCCCCAATGTCCATAACACAGCCACTCTGTCTGCCCCCCTCCCCCAGGAACCCTCAGTTTTTGGTGTGTGATTAAGAGTCTCTTATGGTTTGTCTCCCTCCCGAGGCGTTTCATTTTTCCTTCCCTACCACCCAAACCCCCAATGTTGCCTCTCAAATTCTTCCTGTCACGGAGATCATATGATAGTTGTCTTTCTCTGATTGACTTCTTTCACTCAGCATAATACCCTCTAGGTCCATCTATGTCATTGCAAATGGCAAGATTTCATTTCTTTTGATGGCTGCATTCTACGTCTACTTTATCCATTCATCTGTTGATGGACATCTACAGATGTTGATGGGATTCTTTCCATAGCTTGGCTATTGTGGACATGGCTGTGATAAACATTCAGGTGTATGTGCCCCTTCGGATCACTACATTTGTATGCTTAGGGGAAATACCCAGTAGCGGGATTGCTGGGTCATAGGGTAGCCCTATTTTCGTCTTTCTGAGGAACCTCCATGCCGTTTTTCGGAGCGGCTGCACCAGCTTACATTCCCATCAAGAGTGTAGGAGGGTTCCCCTTTCTCCGCATCCTCAACAGGATCTGTCGTTTCCTGACTTCTTAATTTTAGCCATTCTGACTGGTGTGCGGTGGTATCTTACTGTGGTTTTGATTTGTATTTCCGTGATGCCGAGGGATGTGGAGCACCTTTTCATGTGTCTGTTGGCCATCCGGATGTATTCTTTGCAGAAATGTCTGTTCACGTCCTCTGCCCGTTACTTGATTGGATTATTTGTTCTTTGGGTGTTGAGTTTGATAAGTTCTTCACAGATTTTGGGTACTGGTCCTTCCTCTGATATGTCGTTTGCAAATGTCTTCTCCCATTCTGTCAGTTGTCTTTTGGTTTTGTTGACTGTCTCCTTTGCTGTGCAAAAGCTTTTGATCTTGATGAAGTCCCAATAGTTCATTTCTGCTCTTGCTTCCCTTGTCTTTGGCGATGTTTCTAGGAAGAAGTTGCTGCCTCTGAGGTCAAGGAGATTGCTGTCTATGTTCTCCTCAAGGGTTTTAATGGATCCCTTTCTCACATTGAGGTCTTTCGTCCATTTGGAGTCTGTGTCTGTGTGTGGTATAAGGAAATGGTCCAGTTTCATTCTTCTGCATGTGGCTGCTTACCAATTTGCCCAACACCGTTTGTTGAAGAGACCACCTTTTTTACGTTGGTCATTCTTTCCTGCTTTGTCGGAGATGAGTTGACCATAAAGCTGAGCATCCATTTCTGGGCACTCTGTTCTGTTCCATTGATCTATGTGTTTGTATTTGTGCCAGTACCATACTATCTTGATGATGACAGCTTTGTAATGGAGCTTGAAGTCTGGAATTGTGATGCCACCAACTTTGGCTTTTTTGTTCAACATTCCTCTGGCTTTTCGAGGTCTTCTCTGGTTCCATATAAATTTTAGGATTATTTAATTCCATTTCTTTGAAAACAGTTGATGGTATTTTGATAGGGTTTGCATTAAACGTGTAGATTGCTTCAGGTAGCATAGACATTTTCACCATATTTGTTCTTCCAATCCATGAGCATGGAACATTTTCCCATTTCTTTGTGTCTCCCTCAGGTTCCTTCCTGAGTACTTGACCATTTTCTGAGCAGAGGTTCTTTGACTCTCTGGTTAGGTTTATTCCTAGGGATGTTAAGGTTTGGGGTGCAGTTGTACATGGGATTGACTCCTTAATTTCTCTTTCCTCTGTCTTGCTGTTGGTGAATAGAAATGCAACTGATCACATGGTTTCACTTATTTGTGGAGCATAACAACTAGCATGGAGGACAAGGGGAGATGGAGAGGAGAAGGGAGTTGAGGGAAATTGGAAGGGGAGGTGAACCATGAGAGACTATGGAGTCTGAAAAACAATCGGAGGGTTTGAAGGGCAGGGGGTGGGAGGTTGGGGGAACCAGGTGGTGGCTATTGGAGAGGGCATGGATTGCAAGGAACACTGGGTGTGGTGTAAAAACAACGAATACTGTTACGCTGAAAGTAAATTAAAAAAAAAAAAAGAAATGCAACAATCGATTTCTGTGCATCGATTTTATACCCTGACACTTTACTGAATTCCCATAGAAGTTCTAGCGAATTGGGAGTGGAGTCTTTTGAGTTTTTTACATAAAGTGTCTTATCATCTGCAAAGAGTGATAGTTTGACTTCTTCCTTGCTGATTTGGGTGCCTCTAATTTCTTCTTGTTGTCTGATTGCAGAGGCTAGGACTTCTAGTACTATGTTGAATAGCAGTGGTGATAGCGGACAACCCTGCCGTGTTCCTGACCTTAGCCGAAAAGCTGTCAGTTTTTCTCCATTGAGAATGATATTGGCTGTGGCTTTTTCATGGATGGCTTTGATGATATTGAGGTGTGTGCCCTCTATCCCTGCACTTTGAAGAGTTTGATCAAGAAAGGATGCTGTACTTAGTCAAATGCTTTTTCGGTATCTACTGAGAGTATCCTATGGTTCTTACTCTCTCTCTCTCTCTCTTTTTTGTTTTTTTATTAATGCATTATATCACACCACTTGATTTGTGGACATGGAACCAACCTTGCAGCCTTGGAATCAATCCCATTTGGTCATGGTGAATAATCTTTTTAAGGCAGTGTTGGATCCTATGGGCTAGTATTTTGGTGAGAATGTTCACATCTGTGTTCATCAAGGATATTGGTCTGAAATCTTCGCCTGCTTTTGGGATCAAGCTGACGCTGACCCCATGATGTGAGTTTGGCAGTTTTCCTTCCGTTTCTATGTTTTGGAACACTTTCAGGATTATAGGAGTGAATTCCTCTTTAAATGTTTGGTAGAATTCCCCAGGGAAGCCGTCTGGTCCCGGGCTCTTGTTGGGAGATTTTTGAAGACTGCTTCAGTCTCCTTACTGGTTATGGGTCTGTTCAGGTTGTCTATTTCTTCCTGGTTCCGATTTGGTAGTTTATACGTCTCTGTCTCTAGGCATGCAACCGTTTCTTCCAGACTGTCAAATTTGCTGGCGTATTGTTGCTCATAATATGTTCTTATAATTGTATTTCTTGGTATTTCTTTGGTGTTGCTTGTGATCTCTCCTCTTTCAGTCATGATTTTATTTATTTGGGTCCCTGCTCTTTTCTTTTTGATAAGCCTGGCCAGGGGTTTATCAATTTTATTAATTCTTTCAAAGAACCAGCTCCTAGTTTCATCGATTTGTTCTACTGTTCTTTTTGTTTCTATTTCATTGATTTCTGCTCTGATAGTTACGATTTCTCTTCTCCTTCTGGGTTTAGCCTTTCTTTGCCATTCTTTCTCCAGCTCCTTAGGTGTAGGGTTTGGTTGTGTATTTGAGACCTTTGTTGTTTCTTGAGAGAGGCTTGTATCACTATGTATTTTCCTCTCAGGGCTGCCTTTGCTGTGTCCCACCGATCTTGAACAGTTGTGTTTTCATTATCATCTGTTTCTATGAATTTTTTCAATTCTTCTTTAGTGTCCTGGTGAGCCGAACTGGGCCAAGTGGGGCCACGTGAAGCCCAGCTGGTGGAACGAGCTGGTCGGGTGGAGCCCCGGCGGGCCGCGCCGAGCCGAGTGGCGGGGCAACGTGGATGCACGGAGCCAAGCGGCTGGGAGCCACGACTGTGGCCGAGTGTGTCCATGGCTGGTGGAGGCGGGGGGTGTGTGCAGAGGTGAGGCTGCTCCGCAAGTCCTGTCGCGCGTCACCGCTGGACCCCTCCTTTCTAGGACCAGCGGGAAAGCCGCACGCTCGTGTTTCCTGAGCCTGTGAAGTAGCTTTCAGAGAGACTCTCTTCCTTTGGTGGCCTCAGTTTCCCCATTTGTAAAATTGGGGCCATGGAAGGATGCCGTAGACTCCGGTGTGTGCAGCCTTTCTTCAGGCCTCCCCCTCAGGGGGTGATACTGACTTTTCCTATTTTCTAGTGGCACCGAATGTTGCCTCTGTCGTTGGGGTGCGTCCTGGGCAAGGTCACACGAAAGAGTGTTTTTCTGAAGCTGTAACTGTCCCTCACGCTGTTTAGAGAACATTTCCCAGGCGTGCGGGGGATGCTGTAACCTGGCGGTCCATCAGGGGTGTGTGTGACCCCCCTGACACACCCCTCAGCCTTGCCTGGTCCCAAAGTATTTGCCTGAAACTGGCAGGAAGGAGATTTCGGGGGCATGAGTAGTGATGGGAAGAACGCCTTGTCCCTTAGCGGGACCAACTCACTGACGCTCCTTGTTTCATCTGTGAGGTTTCAGGACAATGATGTATGCCCATAGAGCTGGTGAGAAGTTGGGGGCGTGTCCCTTAGTCTCTAAAAAGGTGCTTTAGGGATGGATGGGGTAGGGGATCCACACTTTGACAGTATTATCATGTCGCCTTTATATTGTAAAGTATGCCCCTTTTATTTTTGGATAAAAACGATCCTGTGCCAGGCACGGTTCTAGGCAGTCTGGATAGAGATGTGAGCAATACAGCCAGCAATCCCCGCTTATATTCTGATAGAAGGCAGATATTCTTTCCTGTGATCTGGCGGAACAATTGAGACTGCAAACGTAGTCTTGCACATGCTGACTAAATCAGCGCTGATGCCTTCTCGAAACCCCTGCTTAGACGCCTACAGCTGAGTTGTTCTAAAACGCACATCTGATGACATTACTGAGGTGCTCACCGCCCCCTGCCCTCAGTGCCTGTGAGATAAGGCTTCGGGCCAGCTCCTCCAGTTGCATCCCCCTTCCGTCCCTAAGCTTTCAGGGACACCTGGCTACTCACCCCTCCCAGAGTAGTTCAAGACCTCCACACCTCTCTGCTCTGTGTATTTGATTCCTTGTTTCTACATGCTGATCTCAGTACTAGACACGAGATGGCGCCAAAACGGTACTCCAAAAGCTTTCTCTAGCAGCCACTGAGTTCTGGCTACCTGTAAGTTGCACATGGGAAGAAGCCATATGGTATTTGTCTTCCTGTGACTGACTTGTTTCACCGAGCATGAGCCACTCTAGCTCCATCCACATCACTGCAGATGGCAGGATTTCAGCCCCTATGGTAGCTGAGTAATATTCCATTGTATGTGTGTGCCAATTGCCAGTTTTCTGTACAGCCATACAGAGAACAAGCAAAAGGAACAAATTCACAGTGCTTTCACAGGATGAGGAGAGTCTTGATGGTGCCACCCCAGAGACAGACATTACAGGGTAGGAGAATTACAGGTCAAGTCTTCCTGAACTGAGATGTCGAAACTGGAAGCCAGGATTATCAGTTTATTTCCAAAAGTCCTCCAAAAAAGGGACAAAGTCCCCAAACCAGGATATCCTGTGGGGTTTTTATGGGTTGGTATGATTGGGATAACGGACCGGGTGAAGCCCGGGAGAATGGTGAGAAGGGACAGTACCATCGGCCTGGATGGAACTGAGAGTTTGGGAGCTGAGGATGAAGGTCTGTGTTGTGGTCTTTGAGGAGTGACCTTCAAAGGGGTGGGGTATCCAGGCTGGGGTTTGATGGGTGTGGAGGGAAAAGCCTGTTCCTGGCAAATACAGGGTGTAGAGATGAATGAGAAGAGATCTGAGAGTACAGACTGTATGTGTGGGGGGACAGGACAGGGAAGGCACACGCTCAGCCAGTGCAGCCTTGCCCACTGTCAGCCAAGCCTAAGTACACCCTGCTCAGTCGGTCACATCAGTAGTAAGACATTGAGCATCGCAGAATTAATTCATTCAACCACTAGAGCCCTAGCCCAGAACACCACCTTCCCATTAGCAGGCTGTAACTGGTCATGTATGGTTGGCCAGCCAAAGGGAAGCTGATTCGTGGCAGAGCCATCACATGACAGTTGGTGTGGAATGCCGTGGATTCAGAGTCAGTTGGGGGCTGAGCAGCCCAGCAGTCACTGAGGGTGGTCAGCTGGTCCTCGAAAGGCCCTGGGAGAGAAAGCTGACTGTGGGAAGAAGCTCGGGGAGGAGGGCCACAGTTGAACTTCCCTGGTCCTTCCAAGGGGCTTGGTTGGGAGGAAACCATCCTGTTTTTCTGTCAGAGATTGAATACAGAGTCGGGAGCATGAAGTAAGTTTCATAGAATCCTCTTGGCCCTGACACCTCCTTTAGGGTACCTACTCTCTCCCCCAGAAATTGTGGGGCAGGAGAAATTGAGAAAGTACAGAGTGCTCTTGGTTCAGAGGTCCGGGGCCTTTCCTCAGGGGCCTTGGGCAGGCCTCAGGTGTTTAGATCTCTCACCCAGGGACCAACCACATTCTTGTCTTGGATCCAACACTCATCATCATGACCACTTCTGGCAGATCACTTCATCTCTCTAAATTTCAATGCCCTGCACTCTAAAATATGGGCTAGGGCCCTTGCTTTGACCCCTCTCAACAGGGCTGATATGGAGATCACAGGCGTCCACAGTACCTATTCTCCACGAGACCTTAAGCAGCATTCCCATGTAAATGCTGGAGAGTAAGCTTTCACCCTCCCCTTTTGTGGAGCCATCCAAGCCCTCTCTGGAGTCATCCACTACGGGGCGTGTAGCTCATCCTCTAGGCATTCGATAGCGGAACACTTAGCAGAGGTATTGGGAAGCACCAGTCCTTTCCCTGAGGCTTTACTCCTGGTAAGGCCCTTTAGCCTCAGACCTGAACACTAATTTGTAGGCCACGCTAACAATTTTGTGTCCCAGAACAGGGAACTGAGGCACAGAGGGGTCTCTATAACTCTCTCAGGTATGTGTCACTGTTAAATTGTATGTGAACCTAGACCATCAGGTGTGGTCACTCTGCTGTGTTTCTATAGTGTCTGAGCTAAAGAAAGGGATCTGCCCACAAAGCCAGTCTGTTGGTTGTTTGAAAGGCACACCAAGTTGCAACATCTTCCTAAGTTCAACGTTGATTCAGGAGGCTCTGCTGGGCAGCTGGTGGGGAAAGGGAGGAGAAGATGGCACTCTGAATGATTACTAATTTCCCTATGGTCTTTTGTCAGCAAGATGCCAACAGTGCTCTCTATTATATACCTGTTCCCCGGGATCTTGTTTGGGGCGTGCTGGAAACACCCAGTGCAGAACATCAACTTCTGGCCCCTTCTGGCCGTTCGGGGAAGTTCACTGGTGGCCTCACAAGGGTAGACCCTACAGGTGGCCCAGGTTAAAGAACTCTGGACATTTCCTCATTTATTTGATCCAGAGTATTCTCTTTCATTGGTTCATGTCCCTAAAACAGAGCAATCAAAATGGTAGTGGACATTTTTTTCTGGGTTTTTAATTTTTCTTTTCTTTTCTTTTTTTTTTTTTAGAATTGAGGATCTGTGCTCAATGTGGGACTTGAACTCATGACCGAGAGATGAAGAGGTGCACGCTCCAGTGACTGAACCAACCAGGTGCTCCATTTTTGTACTAATTCAAGCATACAAATATTTATTTTGTTTTATTTTATTTTTTGTTAATATATAATGTATTATTAGCCCGAGGGGTACGGGTTTATGAATCGCTGGGTTTACACACGTCACAGCACTCACTATAGCACATACCCTCCCCAATGTCCATAACACAGCCACTCTGTCTGCCCCCTTCCCCCAGGAACCCTCAGTTTTTGGTGTGTGATTAAGTGTCTCTTATGGTTTGTCTCCCTCCCGAGGCGTTTCATTTTTCCTTCCCTACCACCCAAACCCCCAATGTTGCCTCTCAAATTCTTCCTGTCACGGAGATCATATGATAGTTGTCTTTCTCTGATTGACTTCTTTCACTCAGCATAATACCCTCTAGGTCCATCTATGTCATTGCAAATGGCAAGATTTCATTTCTTTTGATGGCTGCATTCTACGTCTACTTTATCCATTCATCTGTTGATGGACATCTACAGATGTTGATGGGATTCTTTCCATAGCTTGGCTATTGTGGACATGGCTGTGATAAACATTCAGGTGTATGTGCCCCTTCGGATCACTACATTTGTATGCTTAGGGGAAATACCCAGTAGCGGGATTGCTGGGTCATAGGGTAGCCCTATTTTCGTCTTTCTGAGGAACCTCCATGCCGTTTTTCGGAGCGGCTGCACCAGCTTACATTCCCATCAAGAGTGTAGGAGGGTTCCCCTTTCTCCGCATCCTCAACAGGATCTGTCGTTTCCTGACTTCTTAATTTTAGCCATTCTGACTGGTGTGCGGTGGTATCTTACTGTGGTTTTGATTTGTATTTCCGTGATGCCGAGGGATGTGGAGCACCTTTTCATGTGTCTGTTGGCCATCCGGATGTATTCTTTGCAGAAATGTCTGTTCACGTCCTCTGCCCGTTACTTGATTGGATTATTTGTTCTTTGGGTGTTGAGTTTGATAAGTTCTTCACAGATTTTGGGTACTGGTCCTTCCTCTGATATGTCGTTTGCAAATGTCTTCTCCCATTCTGTCAGTTGTCTTTTGGTTTTGTTGACTGTCTCCTTTGCTGTGCAAAAGCTTTTGATCTTGATGAAGTCCCAATAGTTCATTTCTGCTCTTGCTTCCCTTGTCTTTGGCGATGTTTCTAGGAAGAAGTTGCTGCCTCTGAGGTCAAGGAGATTGCTGTCTATGTTCTCCTCAAGGGTTTTAATGGATCCCTTTCTCACATTGAGGTCTTTCGTCCATTTGGAGTCTGTGTCTGTGTGTGGTATAAGGAAATGGTCCAGTTTCATTCTTCTGCATGTGGCTGCTTACCAATTTGCCCAACACCGTTTGTTGAAGAGACCACCTTTTTTACGTTGGTCATTCTTTCCTGCTTTGTCGGAGATGAGTTGACCATAAAGCTGAGCATCCATTTCTGGGCACTCTGTTCTGTTCCATTGATCTATGTGTTTGTATTTGTGCCAGTACCATACTATCTTGATGATGACAGCTTTGTAATGGAGCTTGAAGTCTGGAATTGTGATGCCACCAACTTTGGCTTTTTTGTTCAACATTCCTCTGGCTTTTCGAGGTCTTCTCTGGTTCCATATAAATTTTAGGATTATTTAATTCCATTTCTTTGAAAACAGTTGATGGTATTTTGATAGGGTTTGCATTAAACGTGTAGATTGCTTCAGGTAGCATAGACATTTTCACCATATTTGTTCTTCCAATCCATGAGCATGGAACATTTTCCCATTTCTTTGTGTCTCCCTCAGTTTCCTTCCTGAGTACTTGACCATTTTCTGAGCAGAGGTTCTTTGACTCTCTGGTTAGGTTTATTCCTAGGGATGTTAAGGTTTGGGGTGCAGTTGTACATGGGATTGACTCCTTAATTTCTCTTTCCTCTGTCTTGCTGTTGGTGAATAGAAATGCAACTGATCACATGGTTTCACTTATTTGTGGAGCATAACAACTAGCATGGAGGACAAGGGGAGATGGAGAGGAGAAGGGAGTTGAGGGAAATTGGAAGGGGAGGTGAACCATGAGAGACTATGGAGTCTGAAAAACAATCGGAGGGTTTGAAGGGCAGGGGGTGGGAGGTTGGGGGAACCAGGTGGTGGCTATTGGAGAGGGCATGGATTGCAAGGAACACTGGGTGTGGTGTAAAAACAACGAATACTGTTACGCTGAAAGTAAATTAAAAAAAAAAAAAAGAAATGCAACAATCGATTTCTGTGCATCGATTTTATACCCTGACACTTTACTGAATTCCCATAGAAGTTCTAGCGGATTGGGAGTGGAGTCTTTTGAGTTTTTTACATAAAGTGTCTTATCATCTGCAAAGAGTGATAGTTTGACTTCTTCCTTGCTGATTTGGGTGCCTCTAATTTCTTCTTGTTGTCTGATTGCAGAGGCTAGGACTTCTAGTACTATGTTGAATAGCAGTGGTGATAGCGGACAACCCTGCCGTGTTCCTGACCTTAGCCGAAAAGCTGTCAGTTTTTCTCCATTGAGAATGATATTGGCTGTGGCTTTTTCATGGATGGCTTTGATGATATTGCGGTGTGTGCCCTCTATCCCTGCACTTTGAAGAGTTTGATCAAGAAAGGATGCTGTACTTAGTCAAATGCTTTTTCGGTATCTACTGAGAGTATCCTATGGTTCTTACTCTCTCTCTCTCTCTCTTTTTTTTTTTTTTTTATTAATGCATTATATCACACCACTTGATTTGTGGACATGGAACCAACCTTGCAGCCTTGGAATCAATCCCATTTGGTCATGGTGAATAATCTTTTTAAGGCAGTGTTGGATCCTATGGGCTAGTATTTTGGTGAGAATGTTCACATCTGTGTTCATCAAGGATATTGGTCTGAAATCTTCGCCTGCTTTTGGGATCAAGCTGACGCTGACCCCATGATGTGAGTTTGGCAGTTTTCCTTCCGTTTCTATGTTTTGGAACACTTTCAGGATTATAGGAGTGAATTCCTCTTTAAATGTTTGGTAGAATTCCCCAGGGAAGCCGTCTGGTCCCGGGCTCTTGTTGGGAGATTTTTGAAGACTGCTTCAGTCTCCTTACTGGTTATGGGTCTGTTCAGGTTGTCTATTTCTTCCTGGTTCCGATTTGGTAGTTTATACGTCTCTGTCTCTAGGCATGCAACCGTTTCTTCCAGACTGTCAAATTTGCTGGCGTATTGTTGCTCATAATATGTTCTTATAATTGTATTTCTTGGTATTTCTTTGGTGTTGCTTGTGATCTCTCCTCTTTCAGTCATGATTTTATTTATTTGGGTCCCTGCTCTTTTCTTTTTGATAAGCCTGGCCAGGGGTTTATCAATTTTATTAATTCTTTCAAAGAACCAGCTCCTAGTTTCATCGATTTGTTCTACTGTTCTTTTTGTTTCTATTTCATTGATTTCTGCTCTGATAGTTACGATTTCTCTTCTCCTTCTGGGTTTAGCCTTTCTTTGCCATTCTTTCTCCAGCTCCTTAGGTGTAGGGTTTGGTTGTGTATTTGAGACCTTTGTTGTTTCTTGAGAGAGGCTTGTATCACTATGTATTTTCCTCTCAGGGCTGCCTTTGCTGTGTCCCACCGATCTTGAACAGTTGTGTTTTCATTATCATCTGTTTCTATGAATTTTTTCAATTCTTCTTTAGTGTCCTGGTGAGCCGAACTGGGCCAAGTGGGGCCACGTGAAGCCCAGCTGGTGGAACGAGCTGGTCGGGTGGAGCCCCGGCGGGCCGCGCCGAGCCGAGTGGCGGGGCAACGTGGATGCACGGAGCCAAGCGGCTGGGAGCCACGACTGTGGCCGAGTGTGTCCATGGCTGGTGGAGGCGGGGGGTGTGTGCAGAGGTGAGGCTGCTCCGCAAGTCCTGTCGCGCGTCACCGCTGGACCCCTCCTTTCTAGGACCAGCGGGAAAGCCGCACGCTCGTGTTTCCTGAGCCTGTGAAGTAGCTTTCAGAGAGACTCTCTTCCTTTGGTGGCCTCAGTTTCCCCATTTGTAAAATTGGGGCCATGGAAGGATGCCGTAGACTCCGGTGTGTGCAGCCTTTCTTCAGGCCTCCCCCTCAGGGGGTGATACTGACTTTTCCTATTTTCTAGTGGCACCGAATGTTGCCTCTGTCGTTGGGGTGCGTCCTGGGCAAGGTCACACGAAAGAGTGTTTTTCTGAAGCTGTAACTGTCCCTCACGCTGTTTAGAGAACATTTCCCAGGCGTGCGGGGGATGCTGTAACCTGGCGGTCCATCAGGGGTGTGTGTGACCCCCCTGACACACCCCTCAGCCTTGCCTGGTCCCAAAGTATTTGCCTGAAACTGGCAGGAAGGAGATTTCGGGGGCATGAGTAGTGATGGGAAGAACGCCTTGTCCCTTAGCGGGACCAACTCACTGACGCTCCTTGTTTCATCTGTGAGGTTTCAGGACAATGATGTATGCCCATAGAGCTGGTGAGAAGTTGGGGGCGTGTCCCTTAGTCTCTAAAAAGGTGCTTTAGGGATGGATGGGGTAGGGGATCCACACTTTGACAGTATTATCATGTCGCCTTTATATTGTAAAGTATGCCCCTTTTATTTTTGGATAAAAACGATCCTGTGCCAGGCACGGTTCTAGGCAGTCTGGATAGAGATGTGAGCAATACAGCCAGCAATCCCCGCTTATATTCTGATAGAAGGCAGATATTCTTTCCTGTGATCTGGCGGAACAATTGAGACTGCAAACGTAGTCTTGCACATGCTGACTAAATCAGCGCTGATGCCTTCTCGAAACCCCTGCTTAGACGCCTACAGCTGAGTTGTTCTAAAACGCACATCTGATGACATTACTGAGGTGCTCACCGCCCCCTGCCCTCAGTGCCTGTGAGATAAGGCTTCGGGCCAGCTCCTCCAGTTGCATCCCCCTTCCGTCCCTAAGCTTTCAGGGACACCTGGCTACTCACCCCTCCCAGAGTAGTTCAAGACCTCCACACCTCTCTGCTCTGTGTATTTGATTCCTTGTTTCTACATGCTGATCTCAGTACTAGACACGAGATGGCGCCAAAACGGTACTCCAAAAGCTTTCTCTAGCAGCCACTGAGTTCTGGCTACCTGTAAGTTGCACATGGGAAGAAGCCATATGGTATTTGTCTTCCTGTGACTGACTTGTTTCACCGAGCATGAGCCACTCTAGCTCCATCCACATCACTGCAGATGGCAGGATTTCAGCCCCTATGGTAGCTGAGTAATATTCCATTGTATGTGTGTGCCAATTGCCAGTTTTCTGTACAGCCATACAGAGAACAAGCAAAAGGAACAAATTCACAGTGCTTTCACAGGATGAGGAGAGTCTTGATGGTGCCACCCCAGAGACAGACATTACAGGGTAGGAGAATTACAGGTCAAGTCTTCCTGAACTGAGATGTCGAAACTGGAAGCCAGGATTATCAGTTTATTTCCAAAAGTCCTCCAAAAAAGGGACAAAGTCCCCAAACCAGGATATCCTGTGGGGTTTTTATGGGTTGGTATGATTGGGATAACGGACCGGGTGAAGCCCGGGAGAATGGTGAGAAGGGACAGTACCATCGGCCTGGATGGAACTGAGAGTTTGGGAGCTGAGGATGAAGGTCTGTGTTGTGGTCTTTGAGGAGTGACCTTCAAAGGGGTGGGGTATCCAGGCTGGGGTTTGATGGGTGTGGAGGGAAAAGCCTGTTCCTGGCAAATACAGGGTGTAGAGATGAATGAGAAGAGATCTGAGAGTACAGACTGTATGTGTGGGGGGACAGGACAGGGAAGGCACACGCTCAGCCAGTGCAGCCTTGCCCACTGTCAGCCAAGCCTAAGTACACCCTGCTCAGTCGGTCACATCAGTAGTAAGACATTGAGCATCGCAGAATTAATTCATTCAACCACTAGAGCCCTAGCCCAGAACACCACCTTCCCATTAGCAGGCTGTAACTGGTCATGTATGGTTGGCCAGCCAAAGGGAAGCTGATTCGTGGCAGAGCCATCACATGACAGTTGGTGTGGAATGCCGTGGATTCAGAGTCAGTTGGGGGCTGAGCAGCCCAGCAGTCACTGAGGGTGGTCAGCTGGTCCTCGAAAGGCCCTGGGAGAGAAAGCTGACTGTGGGAAGAAGCTCGGGGAGGAGGGCCACAGTTGAACTTCCCTGGTCCTTCCAAGGGGCTTGGTTGGGAGGAAACCATCCTGTTTTTCTGTCAGAGATTGAATACAGAGTCGGGAGCATGAAGTAAGTTTCATAGAATCCTCTTGGCCCTGACACCTCCTTTAGGGTACCTACTCTCTCCCCCAGAAATTGTGGGGCAGGAGAAATTGAGAAAGTACAGAGTGCTCTTGGTTCAGAGGTCCGGGGCCTTTCCTCAGGGGCCTTGGGCAGGCCTCAGGTGTTTAGATCTCTCACCCAGGGACCAACCACATTCTTGTCTTGGATCCAACACTCATCATCATGACCACTTCTGGCAGATCACTTCATCTCTCTAAATTTCAATGCCCTGCACTCTAAAATATGGGCTAGGGCCCTTGCTTTGACCCCTCTCAACAGGGCTGATATGGAGATCACAGGCGTCCACAGTACCTATTCTCCACGAGACCTTAAGCAGCATTCCCATGTAAATGCTGGAGAGTAAGCTTTCACCCTCCCCTTTTGTGGAGCCATCCAAGCCCTCTCTGGAGTCATCCACTACGGGGCGTGTAGCTCATCCTCTAGGCATTCGATAGCGGAACACTTAGCAGAGGTATTGGGAAGCACCAGTCCTTTCCCTGAGGCTTTACTCCTGGTAAGGCCCTTTAGCCTCAGACCTGAACACTAATTTGTAGGCCACGCTAACAATTTTGTGTCCCAGAACAGGGAACTGAGGCACAGAGGGGTCTCTATAACTCTCTCAGGTATGTGTCACTGTTAAATTGTATGTGAACCTAGACCATCAGGTGTGGTCACTCTGCTGTGTTTCTATAGTGTCTGAGCTAAAGAAAGGGATCTGCCCACAAAGCCAGTCTGTTGGTTGTTTGAAAGGCACACCAAGTTGCAACATCTTCCTAAGTTCAACGTTGATTCAGGAGGCTCTGCTGGGCAGCTGGTGGGGAAAGGGAGGAGAAGATGGCACTCTGAATGATTACTAATTTCCCTATGGTCTTTTGTCAGCAAGATGCCAACAGTGCTCTCTATTATATACCTGTTCCCCGGGATCTTGTTTGGGGCGTGCTGGAAACACCCAGTGCAGAACATCAACTTCTGGCCCCTTCTGGCCGTTCGGGGAAGTTCACTGGTGGCCTCACAAGGGTAGACCCTACAGGTGGCCCAGGTTAAAGAACTCTGGACATTTCCTCATTTATTTGATCCAGAGTATTCTCTTTCATTGGTTCATGTCCCTAAAACAGAGCAATCAAAATGGTAGTGGACATTTTTTTCTGGGTTTTTAATTTTTCTTTTCTTTTCTTTTTTTTTTTTAGAATTGAGGATCTGTGCTCAATGTGGGACTTGAACTCATGACCGAGAGATGAAGAGGTGCACGCTCCAGTGACTGAACCAACCAGGTGCTCCATTTTTGTACTAATTCAAGCATACAAATATTTATTTTGTTTTATTTTATTTTTTGTTAATATATAATGTATTATTAGCCCGAGGGGTACGGGTTTATGAATCGCTGGGTTTACACACGTCACAGCACTCACTATAGCACATACCCTCCCCAATGTCCATAACACAGCCACTCTGTCTGCCCCCCTCCCCCAGGAACCCTCAGTTTTTGGTGTGTGATTAAGAGTCTCTTATGGTTTGTCTCCCTCCCGAGGCGTTTCATTTTTCCTTCCCTACCACCCAAACCCCCAATGTTGCCTCTCAAATTCTTCCTGTCACGGAGATCATATGATAGTTGTCTTTCTCTGATTGACTTCTTTCACTCAGCATAATACCCTCTAGGTCCATCTATGTCATTGCAAATGGCAAGATTTCATTTCTTTTGATGGCTGCATTCTACGTCTACTTTATCCATTCATCTGTTGATGGACATCTACAGATGTTGATGGGATTCTTTCCATAGCTTGGCTATTGTGGACATGGCTGTGATAAACATTCAGGTGTATGTGCCCCTTCGGATCACTACATTTGTATGCTTAGGGGAAATACCCAGTAGCGGGATTGCTGGGTCATAGGGTAGCCCTATTTTCGTCTTTCTGAGGAACCTCCATGCCGTTTTTCGGAGCGGCTGCACCAGCTTACATTCCCATCAAGAGTGTAGGAGGGTTCCCCTTTCTCCGCATCCTCAACAGGATCTGTCGTTTCCTGACTTCTTAATTTTAGCCATTCTGACTGGTGTGCGGTGGTATCTTACTGTGTTTTTGATTTGTATTTCCGTGATGCCGAGGGATGTGGAGCACCTTTTCATGTGTCTGTTGGCCATCCGGATGTATTCTTTGCAGAAATGTCTGTTCACGTCCTCTGCCCGTTACTTGATTGGATTATTTGTTCTTTGGGTGTTGAGTTTGATAAGTTCTTCACAGATTTTGGGTACTGGTCCTTCCTCTGATATGTCGTTTGCAAATGTCTTCTCCCATTCTGTCAGTTGTCTTTTGGTTTTGTTGACTGTCTCCTTTGCTGTGCAAAAGCTTTTGATCTTGATGAAGTCCCAATAGTTCATTTCTGCTCTTGCTTCCCTTGTCTTTGGCGATGTTTCTAGGAAGAAGTTGCTGCCTCTGAGGTCAAGGAGATTGCTGTCTATGTTCTCCTCAAGGGTTTTAATGGATCCCTTTCTCACATTGAGGTCTTTCGTCCATTTGGAGTCTGTGTCTGTGTGTGGTATAAGGAAATGGTCCAGTTTCATTCTTCTGCATGTGGCTGCTTACCAATTTGCCCAACACCGTTTGTTGAAGAGACCACCTTTTTTACGTTGGTCATTCTTTCCTGCTTTGTCGGAGATGAGTTGACCATAAAGCTGAGCATCCATTTCTGGGCACTCTGTTCTGTTCCATTGATCTATGTGTTTGTATTTGTGCCAGTACCATACTATCTTGATGATGACAGCTTTGTAATGGAGCTTGAAGTCTGGAATTGTGATGCCACCAACTTTGGCTTTTTTGTTCAACATTCCTCTGGCTTTTCGAGGTCTTCTCTGGTTCCATATAAATTTTAGGATTATTTAATTCCATTTCTTTGAAAACAGTTGATGGTATTTTGATAGGGTTTGCATTAAACGTGTAGATTGCTTCAGGTAGCATAGACATTTTCACCATATTTGTTCTTCCAATCCATGAGCATGGAACATTTTCCCATTTCTTTGTGTCTCCCTCAGTTTCCTTCCTGAGTACTTGACCATTGTCTGAGCAGAGGTTCTTTGACTCTCTGGTTAGGTTTATTCCTAGGGATGTTAAGGTTTGGGGTGCAGTTGTACATGGGATTGACTCCTTAATTTCTCTTTCCTCTGTCTTGCTGTTGGTGAATAGAAATGCAACTGATCACATGGTTTCACTTATTTGTGGAGCATAACAACTAGCATGGAGGACAAGGGGAGATGGAGAGGAGAAGGGAGTTGAGGGAAATTGGAAGGGGAGGTGAACCATGAGAGACTATGGAGTCTGAAAAACAATCGGAGGGTTTGAAGGGCAGGGGGTGGGAGGTTGGGGGAACCAGGTGGTGGCTATTGGAGAGGGCATGGATTGCAAGGAACACTGGGTGTGGTGTAAAAACAACGAATACTGTTACGCTGAAAGTAAATTAAAAAAAAAAAAAAGAAATGCAACAATCGATTTCTGTGCATCGATTTTATACCCTGACACTTTACTGAATTCCCATAGAAGTTCTAGCGAATTGGGAGTGGAGTCTTTTGAGTTTTTTACATAAAGTGTCTTATCATCTGCAAAGAGTGATAGTTTGACTTCTTCCTTGCTGATTTGGGTGCCTCTAATTTCTTCTTGTTGTCTGATTGCAGAGGCTAGGACTTCTAGTACTATGTTGAATAGCAGTGGTGATAGCGGACAACCCTGCCGTGTTCCTGACCTTAGCCGAAAAGCTGTCAGTTTTTCTCCATTGAGAATGATATTGGCTGTGGCTTTTTCATGGATGGCTTTGATGATATTGCGGTGTGTGCCCTCTATCCCTGCACTTTGAAGAGTTTGATCAAGAAAGGATGCTGTACTTAGTCAAATGCTTTTTCGGTATCTACTGAGAGTATCCTATGGTTCTTACTCTCTCTCTCTCTCTCTTTTTTTTTTTTTTTTTATTAATGCATTATATCACACCACTTGATTTGTGGACATGGAACCAACCTTGCAGCCTTGGAATCAATCCCATTTGGTCATGGTGAATAATCTTTTTAAGGCAGTGTTGGATCCTATGGGCTAGTATTTTGGTGAGAATGTTCACATCTGTGTTCATCAAGGATATTGGTCTGAAATCTTCGCCTGCTTTTGGGATCAAGCTGACGCTGACCCCATGATGTGAGTTTGGCAGTTTTCCTTCCGTTTCTATGTTTTGGAACACTTTCAGGATTATAGGAGTGAATTCCTCTTTAAATGTTTGGTAGAATTCCCCAGGGAAGCCGTCTGGTCCCGGGCTCTTGTTGGGAGATTTTTGAAGACTGCTTCAGTCTCCTTACTGGTTATGGGTCTGTTCAGGTTGTCTATTTCTTCCTGGTTCCGATTTGGTAGTTTATACGTCTCTGTCTCTAGGCATGCAACCGTTTCTTCCAGACTGTCAAATTTGCTGGCGTATTGTTGCTCATAATATGTTCTTATGATTGTATTTCTTGGTATTTCTTTGGTGTTGCTTGTGATCTCTCCTCTTTCAGTCATGATTTTATTTATTTGGGTCCCTGCTCTTTTCTTTTTGATAAGCCTGGCCAGGGGTTTATCAATTTTATTAATTCTTTCAAAGAACCAGCTCCTAGTTTCATCGATTTGTTCTACTGTTCTTTTTGTTTCTATTTCATTGATTTCTGCTCTGATAGTTACGATTTCTCTTCTCCTTCTGGGTTTAGCCTTTCTTTGCCATTCTTTCTCCAGCTCCTTAGGTGTAGGGTTTGGTTGTGTATTTGAGACCTTTGTTGTTTCTTGAGAGAGGCTTGTATCACTATGTATTTTCCTCTCAGGGCTGCCTTTGCTGTGTCCCACCGATCTTGAACAGTTGTGTTTTCATTATCATCTGTTTCTATGAATTTTTTCAATTCTTCTTTAGTGTCCTGGTGAGCCGAACTGGGCCAAGTGGGGCCACGTGAAGCCCAGCTGGTGGAACGAGCTGGTCGGGTGGAGCCCCGGCGGGCCGCGCCGAGCCGAGTGGCGGGGCAACGTGGATGCACGGAGCCAAGCGGCTGGGAGCCACGACTGTGGCCGAGTGTGTCCATGGCTGGTGGAGGCGGGGGGTGTGTGCAGAGGTGAGGCTGCTCCGCAAGTCCTGTCGCGCGTCACCGCTGGACCCCTCCTTTCTAGGACCAGCGGGAAAGCCGCACGCTCGTGTTTCCTGAGCCTGTGAAGTAGCTTTCAGAGAGACTCTCTTCCTTTGGTGGCCTCAGTTTCCCCATTTGTAAAATTGGGGCCATGGAAGGATGCCGTAGACTCCGGTGTGTGCAGCCTTTCTTCAGGCCTCCCCCTCAGGGGGTGATACTGACTTTTCCTATTTTCTAGTGGCACCGAATGTTGCCTCTGTCGTTGGGGTGCGTCCTGGGCAAGGTCACACGAAAGAGTGTTTTTCTGAAGCTGTAACTGTCCCTCACGCTGTTTAGAGAACATTTCCCAGGCGTGCGGGGGATGCTGTAACCTGGCGGTCCATCAGGGGTGTGTGTGACCCCCCTGACACACCCCTCAGCCTTGCCTGGTCCCAAAGTATTTGCCTGAAACTGGCAGGAAGGAGATTTCGGGGGCATGAGTAGTGATGGGAAGAACGCCTTGTCCCTTAGCGGGACCAACTCACTGACGCTCCTTGTTTCATCTGTGAGGTTTCAGGACAATGATGTATGCCCATAGAGCTGGTGAGAAGTTGGGGGCGTGTCCCTTAGTCTCTAAAAAGGTGCTTTAGGGATGGATGGGGTAGGGGATCCACACTTTGACAGTATTATCATGTCGCCTTTATATTGTAAAGTATGCCCCTTTTATTTTTGGATAAAAACGATCCTGTGCCAGGCACGGTTCTAGGCAGTCTGGATAGAGATGTGAGCAATACAGCCAGCAATCCCCGCTTATATTCTGATAGAAGGCAGATATTCTTTCCTGTGATCTGGCGGAACAATTGAGACTGCAAACGTAGTCTTGCACATGCTGACTAAATCAGCGCTGATGCCTTCTCGAAACCCCTGCTTAGACGCCTACAGCTGAGTTGTTCTAAAACGCACATCTGATGACATTACTGAGGTGCTCACCGCCCCCTGCCCTCAGTGCCTGTGAGATAAGGCTTCGGGCCAGCTCCTCCAGTTGCATCCCCCTTCCGTCCTTAAGCTTTCAGGGACACCTGGCTACTCACCCCTCCCAGAGTAGTTCAAGACCTCCACACCTCTCTGCTCTGTGTATTTGATTCCTTGTTTCTACATGCTGATCTCAGTACTAGACACGAGATGGCGCCAAAACGGTACTCCAAAAGCTTTCTCTAGCAGCCACTGAGTTCTGGCTACCTGTAAGTTGCACATGGGAAGAAGCCATATGGTATTTGTCTTCCTGTGACTGACTTGTTTCACCGAGCATGAGCCACTCTAGCTCCATCCACATCACTGCAGATGGCAGGATTTCAGCCCCTATGGTAGCTGAGTAATATTCCATTGTATGTGTGTGCCAATTGCCAGTTTTCTGTACAGCCATACAGAGAACAAGCAAAAGGAACAAATTCACAGTGCTTTCACAGGATGAGGAGAGTCTTGATGGTGCCACCCCAGAGACAGACATTACAGGGTAGGAGAATTACAGGTCAAGTCTTCCTGAACTGAGATGTCGAAACTGGAAGCCAGGATTATCAGTTTATTTCCAAAAGTCCTCCAAAAAAGGGACAAAGTCCCCAAACCAGGATATCCTGTGGGGTTTTTATGGGTTGGTATGATTGGGATAACGGACCGGGTGAAGCCCGGGAGAATGGTGAGAAGGGACAGTACCATCGGCCTGGATGGAACTGAGAGTTTGGGAGCTGAGGATGAAGGTCTGTGTTGTGGTCTTTGAGGAGTGACCTTCAAAGGGGTGGGGTATCCAGGCTGGGGTTTGATGGGTGTGGAGGGAAAAGCCTGTTCCTGGCAAATACAGGGTGTAGAGATGAATGAGAAGAGATCTGAGAGTACAGACTGTATGTGTGGGGGGACAGGACAGGGAAGGCACACGCTCAGCCAGTGCAGCCTTGCCCACTGTCAGCCAAGCCTAAGTACACCCTGCTCAGTCGGTCACATCAGTAGTAAGACATTGAGCATCGCAGAATTAATTCATTCAACCACTAGAGCCCTAGCCCAGAACACCACCTTCCCATTAGCAGGCTGTAACTGGTCATGTATGGTTGGCCAGCCAAAGGGAAGCTGATTCGTGGCAGAGCCATCACATGACAGTTGGTGTGGAATGCCGTGGATTCAGAGTCAGTTGGGGGCTGAGCAGCCCAGCAGTCACTGAGGGTGGTCAGCTGGTCCTCGAAAGGCCCTGGGAGAGAAAGCTGACTGTGGGAAGAAGCTCGGGGAGGAGGGCCACAGTTGAACTTCCCTGGTCCTTCCAAGGGGCTTGGTTGGGAGGAAACCATCCTGTTTTTCTGTCAGAGATTGAATACAGAGTCGGGAGCATGAAGTAAGTTTCATAGAATCCTCTTGGCCCTGACACCTCCTTTAGGGTACCTACTCTCTCCCCCAGAAATTGTGGGGCAGGAGAAATTGAGAAAGTACAGAGTGCTCTTGGTTCAGAGGTCCGGGGCCTTTCCTCAGGGGCCTTGGGCAGGCCTCAGGTGTTTAGATCTCTCACCCAGGGACCAACCACATTCTTGTCTTGGATCCAACACTCATCATCATGACCACTTCTGGCAGATCACTTCATCTCTCTAAATTTCAATGCCCTGCACTCTAAAATATGGGCTAGGGCCCTTGCTTTGACCCCTCTCAACAGGGCTGATATGGAGATCACAGGCGTCCACAGTACCTATTCTCCACGAGACCTTAAGCAGCATTCCCATGTAAATGCTGGAGAGTAAGCTTTCACCCTCCCCTTTTGTGGAGCCATCCAAGCCCTCTCTGGAGTCATCCACTACGGGGCGTGTAGCTCATCCTCTAGGCATTCCATAGCGGAACACTTAGCAGAGGTATTGGGAAGCACCAGTCCTTTCCCTGAGGCTTTACTCCTGGTAAGGCCCTTTAGCCTCAGACCTGAACACTAATTTGTAGGCCACGCTAACAATTTTGTGTCCCAGAACAGGGAACTGAGGCACAGAGGGGTCTCTATAACTCTCTCAGGTATGTGTCACTGTTAAATTGTATGTGAACCTAGACCATCGGGTGTGGTCACTCTGCTGTGTTTCTATAGTGTCTGAGCTAAAGAAAGGGATCTGCCCACAAAGCCAGTCTGTTGGTTGTTTGAAAGGCACACCAAGTTGCAACATCTTCCTAAGTTCAACGTTGATTCAGGAGGCTCTGCTGGGCAGCTGGTGGGGAAAGGGAGGAGAAGATGGCACTCTGAATGATTACTAATTTCCCTATGGTCTTTTGTCAGCAAGATGCCAACAGTGCTCTCTATTATATACCTGTTCCCCGGGATCTTGTTTGGGGCGTGCTGGAAACACCCAGTGCAGAACATCAACTTCTGGCCCCTTCTGGCCGTTCGGGGAAGTTCACTGGTGGCCTCACAAGGGTAGACCCTACAGGTGGCCCAGGTTAAAGAACTCTGGACATTTCCTCATTTATTTGATCCAGAGTATTCTCTTTCATTGGTTCATGTCCCTAAAACAGAGCAATCAAAATGGTAGTGGACATTTTTTTCTGGGTTTTTAATTTTTCTTTTCTTTTCTTTTTTTTTTTTTAGAATTGAGGATCTGTGCTCAATGTGGGACTTGAACTCATGACCGAGAGATGAAGAGGTGCACGCTCCAGTGACTGAACCAACCAGGTGCTCCATTTTTGTACTAATTCAAGCATACAAATATTTATTTTGTTTTATTTTATTTTTTGTTAATATATAATGTATTATTAGCCCGAGGGGTACGGGTTTATGAATAGCTGGGTTTACACACGTCACAGCACTCACTATAGCACATACCCTCCCCAATGTCCATAACACAGCCACTCTGTCTGCCCCCCTCCCCCAGGAACCCTCAGTTTTTGGTGTGTGATTAAGTGTCTCTTATGGTTTGTCTCCCTCCCGAGGCGTTTCATTTTTCCTTCCCTACCACCCAAACCCCCAATGTTGCCTCTCAAATTCTTCCTGTCACGGAGATCATATGATAGTTGTCTTTCTCTGATTGACTTCTTTCACTCAGCATAATACCCTCTAGGTCCATCTATGTCATTGCAAATGGCAAGATTTCATTTCTTTTGATGGCTGCATTCTACGTCTACTTTATCCATTCATCTGTTGATGGACATCTACAGATGTTGATGGGATTCTTTCCATAGCTTGGCTATTGTGGACATGGCTGTGATAAACATTCAGGTGTATGTGCCCCTTCGGATCACTACATTTGTATGCTTAGGGGAAATACCCAGTAGCGGGATTGCTGGGTCATAGGGTAGCCCTATTTTCGTCTTTCTGAGGAACCTCCATGCCGTTTTTCGGAGCGGCTGCACCAGCTTACATTCCCATCAAGAGTGTAGGAGGGTTCCCCTTTCTCCACATCCTCAACAGGATCTGTCATTTCCTGACTTCTTAATTTTAGCCATTCTGACTGGTGTGCGGTGGTATCTTACTGTGGTTTTGATTTGTATTTCCGTGATGCCGAGGGATGTGGAGCACCTTTTCATGTGTCTGTTGGCCATCCGGATGTATTCTTTGCAGAAATGTCTGTTCACGTCCTCTGCCCGTTACTTGATTGGATTATTTGTTCTTTGGGTGTTGAGTTTGATAAGTTCTTCACAGATTTTGGGTACTGGTCCTTCCTCTGATATGCCGTTTGCAAATGTCTTCTCCCATTCTGTCAGTTGTCTTTTGGTTTTGTTGACTGTCTCCTTTGCTGTGCAAAAGCTTTTGATCTTGATGAAGTCCCAATAGTTCATTTCTGCTCTTGCTTCCCTTGTCTTTGGCGATGTTTCTAGGAAGAAGTTGCTGCCTCTGAGGTCAAGGAGATTGCTGTCTATGTTCTCCTCAAGGGTTTTAATGGATCCCTTTCTCACATTGAGGTCTTTCGTCCATTTGGAGTCTTTGTCTGTGTGTGGTATAAGGAAATGGTCCAGTTTCATTCTTCTGCATGTGGCTGCTTACCAATTTGCCCAACACCGTTTGTTGAAGAGACCACCTTTTTTACGTTGGTCATTCTTTCCTGCTTTGTCGGAGATGAGTTGACCATAAAGCTGAGCATCCATTTCTGGGCACTCTGTTCTGTTCCATTGATCTATGTGTTTGTATTTGTGCCAGTATCATACTATCTTGATGATGACAGCTTTGTAATGGAGCTTGAAGTCTGGAATTGTGATGCCACCAACTTTGGCTTTTTTGTTCAACATTCCTCTGGCTTTTCGAGGTCTTCTCTGGTTCCATATAAATTTTAGGATTATTTAATTCCATTTCTTTGAAAACAGTTGATGGTATTTTGATAGGGTTTGCATTAAACGTGTAGATTGCTTCAGGTAGCATAGACATTTTCACCATATTTGTTCTTCCAATCCATGAGCATGGAACATTTTCCCATTTCTTTGTGTCTCCCTCAGTTTCCTTCCTGAGTACTTGACCATTTTCTGAGCAGAGGTTCTTTGACTCTCTGGTTAGGTTTATTCCTAGGGATGTTAAGGTTTGGGGTGCAGTTGTACATGGGATTGACTCCTTAATTTCTCTTTCCTCTGTCTTGCTGTTGGTGAATAGAAATGCAACTGATCACATGGTTTCACTTATTTGTGGAGCATAACAACTAGCATGGAGGACAAGGGGAGATGGAGAGGAGAAGGGAGTTGAGGGAAATTGGAAGGGGAGGTGAACCATGAGAGACTATGGAGTCTGAAAAACAATCGGAGGGTTTGAAGGGCAGGGGGTGGGAGGTTGGGGGAACCAGGTGGTGGCTATTGGAGAGGGCATGGATTGCAAGGAACACTGGGTGTGGTGTAAAAACAACGAATACTGTTACGCTGAAAGTAAATTAAAAAAAAAAAAAAGAAATGCAACAATCGATTTCTGTGCATCGATTTTATACCCTGACACTTTACTGAATTCCCATAGAAGTTCTAGCGAATTGGGAGTGGAGTCTTTTGAGTTTTTTACATAAAGTGTCTTATCATCTGCAAAGAGTGATAGTTTGACTTCTTCCTTGCTGATTTGGGTGCCTCTAATTTCTTCTTGTTGTCTGATTGCAGAGGCTAGGACTTCTAGTACTATGTTGAATAGCAGTGGTGATAGCGGACAACCCTGCCGTGTTCCTGACCTTAGCCGAAAAGCTGTCAGTTTTTCTCCATTGAGAATGATATTGGCTGTGGCTTTTTCATGGATGGCTTTGATGATATTGCGGTGTGTGCCCTCTATCCCTGCACTTTGAAGAGTTTGATCAAGAAAGGATGCTGTACTTAGTCAAATGCTTTTTCGGTATCTACTGAGAGTATCCTATGGTTCTTACTCTCTCTCTCTCTCTCTCTTTTTTTTTTTTTATTAATGCATTATATCACACCACTTGATTTGTGGACATGGAACCAACCTTGCAGCCTTGGAATCAATCCCATTTGGTCATGGTGAATAATCTTTTTAAGGCAGTGTTGGATCCTATGGGCTAGTATTTTGGTGAGAATGTTCACATCTGTGTTCATCAAGGATATTGGTCTGAAATCTTCGCCTGCTTTTGGGATCAAGCTGACGCTGACCCCATGATGTGAGTTTGGCAGTTTTCCTTCCGTTTCTATGTTTTGGAACACTTTCAGGATTATAGGAGTGAATTCCTCTTTAAATGTTTGGTAGAATTCCCCAGGGAAGCCGTCTGGTCCCGGGCTCTTGTTGGGAGATTTTTGAAGACTGCTTCAGTCTCCTTACTGGTTATGGGTCTGTTCAGGTTGTCTATTTCTTCCTGGTTCCGATTTGGTAGTTTATACGTCTCTGTCTCTAGGCATGCAACCGTTTCTTCCAGACTGTCAAATTTGCTGGCGTATTGTTGCTCATAATATGTTCTTATAATTGTATTTCTTGGTATTTCTTTGGTGTTGCTTGTGATCTCTCCTCTTTCAGTCATGATTTTATTTATTTGGGTCCCTGCTCTTTTCTTTTTGATAAGCCTGGCCAGGGGTTTATCAATTTTATTAATTCTTTCAAAGAACCAGCTCCTAGTTTCATCGATTTGTTCTACTGTTCTTTTTGTTTCTATTTCATTGATTTCTGCTCTGATAGTTACGATTTCTCTTCTCCTTCTGGGTTTAGCCTTTCTTTGCCATTCTTTCTCCAGCTCCTTAGGTGTAGGGTTTGGTTGTGTATTTGAGACCTTTGTTGTTTCTTGAGAGAGGCTTGTATCACTATGTATTTTCCTCTCAGGGCTGCCTTTGCTGTGTCCCACCGATCTTGAACAGTTGTGTTTTCATTATCATCTGTTTCTATGAATTTTTTCAATTCTTCTTTAGTGTCCTGGTGAGCCGAACTGGGCCAAGTGGGGCCACGTGAAGCCCAGCTGGTGGAACGAGCTGGTCGGGTGGAGCCCCGGCGGGCCGCGCCGAGCCGAGTGGCGGGGCAACGTGGATGCACGGAGCCAAGCGGCTGGGAGCCACGACTGTGGCCGAGTGTGTCCATGGCTGGTGGAGGCGGGGGGTGTGTGCAGAGGTGAGGCTGCTCCGCAAGTCCTGTCGCGCGTCACCGCTGGACCCCTCCTTTCTAGGACCAGCGGGAAAGCCGCACGCTCGTGTTTCCTGAGCCTGTGAAGTAGCTTTCAGAGAGACTCTCTTCCTTTGGTGGCCTCAGTTTCCCCATTTGTAAAATTGGGGCCATGGAAGGATGCCGTAGACTCCGGTGTGTGCAGCCTTTCTTCAGGCCTCCCCCTCAGGGGGTGATACTGACTTTTCCTATTTTCTAGTGGCACCGAATGTTGCCTCTGTCGTTGGGGTGCGTCCTGGGCAAGGTCACACGAAAGAGTGTTTTTCTGAAGCTGTAACTGTCCCTCACGCTGTTTAGAGAACATTTCCCAGGCGTGCGGGGGATGCTGTAACCTGGCGGTCCATCAGGGGTGTGTGTGACCCCCCTGACACACCCCTCAGCCTTGCCTGGTCCCAAAGTATTTGCCTGAAACTGGCAGGAAGGAGATTTCGGGGGCATGAGTAGTGATGGGAAGAACGCCTTGTCCCTTAGCGGGACCAACTCACTGACGCTCCTTGTTTCATCTGTGAGGTTTCAGGACAATGATGTATGCCCATAGAGCTGGTGAGAAGTTGGGGGCGTGTCCCTTAGTCTCTAAAAAGGTGCTTTAGGGATGGATGGGGTAGGGGATCCACACTTTGACAGTATTATCATGTCGCCTTTATATTGTAAAGTATGCCCCTTTTATTTTTGGATAAAAACGATCCTGTGCCAGGCACGGTTCTAGGCAGTCTGGATAGAGATGTGAGCAATACAGCCAGCAATCCCCGCTTATATTCTGATAGAAGGCAGATATTCTTTCCTGTGATCTGGCGGAACAATTGAGACTGCAAACGTAGTCTTGCACATGCTGACTAAATCAGCGCTGATGCCTTCTCGAAACCCCTGCTTAGACGCCTACAGCTGAGTTGTTCTAAAACGCACATCTGATGACATTACTGAGGTGCTCACCGCCCCCTGCCCTCAGTGCCTGTGAGATAAGGCTTCGGGCCAGCTCCTCCAGTTGCATCCCCCTTCCGTCCCTAAGCTTTCAGGGACACCTGGCTACTCACCCCTCCCAGAGTAGTTCAAGACCTCCACACCTCTCTGCTCTGTGTATTTGATTCCTTGTTTCTACATGCTGATCTCAGTACTAGACACGAGATGGCGCCAAAACGGTACTCCAAAAGCTTTCTCTAGCAGCCACTGAGTTCTGGCTACCTGTAAGTTGCACATGGGAAGAAGCCATATGGTATTTGTCTTCCTGTGACTGACTTGTTTCACCGAGCATGAGCCACTCTAGCTCCATCCACATCACTGCAGATGGCAGGATTTCAGCCCCTATGGTAGCTGAGTAATATTCCATTGTATGTGTGTGCCAATTGCCAGTTTTCTGTACAGCCATACAGAGAACAAGCAAAAGGAACAAATTCACAGTGCTTTCACAGGATGAGGAGAGTCTTGATGGTGCCACCCCAGAGACAGACATTACAGGGTAGGAGAATTACAGGTCAAGTCTTCCTGAACTGAGATGTCGAAACTGGAAGCCAGGATTATCAGTTTATTTCCAAAAGTCCTCCAAAAAAGGGACAAAGTCCCCAAACCAGGATATCCTGTGGGGTTTTTATGGGTTGGTATGATTGGGATAACGGACCGGGTGAAGCCCGGGAGAATGGTGAGAAGGGACAGTACCATCGGCCTGGATGGAACTGAGAGTTTGGGAGCTGAGGATGAAGGTCTGTGTTGTGGTCTTTGAGGAGTGACCTTCAAAGGGGTGGGGTATCCAGGCTGGGGTTTGATGGGTGTGGAGGGAAAAGCCTGTTCCTGGCAAATACAGGGTGTAGAGATGAATGAGAAGAGATCTGAGAGTACAGACTGTATGTGTGGGGGGACAGGACAGGGAAGGCACACGCTCAGCCAGTGCAGCCTTGCCCACTGTCAGCCAAGCCTAAGTACACCCTGCTCAGTCGGTCACATCAGTAGTAAGACATTGAGCATCGCAGAATTAATTCATTCAACCACTAGAGCCCTAGCCCAGAACACCACCTTCCCATTAGCAGGCTGTAACTGGTCATGTATGGTTGGCCAGCCAAAGGGAAGCTGATTCGTGGCAGAGCCATCACATGACAGTTGGTGTGGAATGCCGTGGATTCAGAGTCAGTTGGGGGCTGAGCAGCCCAGCAGTCACTGAGGGTGGTCAGCTGGTCCTCGAAAGGCCCTGGGAGAGAAAGCTGACTGTGGGAAGAAGCTCGGGGAGGAGGGCCACAGTTGAACTTCCCTGGTCCTTCCAAGGGGCTTGGTTGGGAGGAAACCATCCTGTTTTTCTGTCAGAGATTGAATACAGAGTCGGGAGCATGAAGTAAGTTTCATAGAATCCTCTTGGCCCTGACACCTCCTTTAGGGTACCTACTCTCTCCCCCAGAAATTGTGGGGCAGGAGAAATTGAGAAAGTACAGAGTGCTCTTGGTTCAGAGGTCCGGGGCCTTTCCTCAGGGGCCTTGGGCAGGCCTCAGGTGTTTAGATCTCTCACCCAGGGACCAACCACATTCTTGTCTTGGATCCAACACTCATCATCATGACCACTTCTGGCAGATCACTTCATCTCTCTAAATTTCAATGCCCTGCACTCTAAAATATGGGCTAGGGCCCTTGCTTTGACCCCTCTCAACAGGGCTGATATGGAGATCACAGGCGTCCACAGTACCTATTCTCCACGAGACCTTAAGCAGCATTCCCATGTAAATGCTGGAGAGTAAGCTTTCACCCTCCCCTTTTGTGGAGCCATCCAAGCCCTCTCTGGAGTCATCCACTACGGGGCGTGTAGCTCATCCTCTAGGCATTCGATAGCGGAACACTTAGCAGAGGTATTGGGAAGCACCAGTCCTTTCCCTGAGGCTTTACTCCTGGTAAGGCCCTTTAGCCTCAGACCTGAACACTAATTTGTAGGCCACGCTAACAATTTTGTGTCCCAGAACAGGGAACTGAGGCACAGAGGGGTCTCTATAACTCTCTCAGGTATGTGTCACTGTTAAATTGTATGTGAACCTAGACCATCAGGTGTGGTCACTCTGCTGTGTTTCTATAGTGTCTGAGCTAAAGAAAGGGATCTGCCCACAAAGCCAGTCTGTTGGTTGTTTGAAAGGCACACCAAGTTGCAACATCTTCCTAAGTTCAACGTTGATTCAGGAGGCTCTGCTGGGCAGCTGGTGGGGAAAGGGAGGAGAAGATGGCACTCTGAATGATTACTAATTTCCCTATGGTCTTTTGTCAGCAAGATGCCAACAGTGCTCTCTATTATATACCTGTTCCCCGGGATCTTGTTTGGGGCGTGCTGGAAACACCCAGTGCAGAACATCAACTTCTGGCCCCTTCTGGCCGTTCGGGGAAGTTCACTGGTGGCCTCACAAGGGTAGACCCTACAGGTGGCCCAGGTTAAAGTACTCTGGACATTTCCTCATTTATTTGATCCAGAGTATTCTCTTTCATTGGTTCATGTCCCTAAAACAGAGCAATCAAAATGGTAGTGGACATTTTTTTCTGGGTTTTTAATTTTTCTTTTCTTTTCTTTTTTTTTTTTAGAATTGAGGATCTGTGCTCAATGTGGGACTTGAACTCATGACCGAGAGATGAAGAGGTGCACGCTCCAGTGACTGAACCAACCAGGTGCTCCATTTTTGTACTAATTCAAGCATACAAATATTTATTTTGTTTTATTTTATTTTTTGTTAATATATAATGTATTATTAGCCCGAGGGGTACGGGTTTATGAATCGCTGGGTTTACACACGTCACAGCACTCACTATAGCACATACCCTCCCCAATGTCCATAACACAGCCACTCTGTCTGCCCCCCTCCCCCAGGAACCCTCAGTTTTTGGTGTGTGATTAAGAGTCTCTTATGGTTTGTCTCCCTCCCGAGGCGTTTCATTTTTCCTTCCCTACCACCCAAACCCCCAATGTTGCCTCTCAAATTCTTCCTGTCACGGAGATCATATGATAGTTGTCTTTCTCTGATTGACTTCTTTCACTCAGCATAATACCCTCTAGGTCCATCTATGTCATTGCAAATGGCAAGATTTCATTTCTTTTGATGGCTGCATTCTACGTCTACTTTATCCATTCATCTGTTGATGGACATCTACAGATGTTGATGGGATTCTTTCCATAGCTTGGCTATTGTGGACATGGCTGTGATAAACATTCAGGTGTATGTGCCCCTTCGGATCACTACATTTGTATGCTTAGGGGAAATACCCAGTAGCGGGATTGCTGGGTCATAGGGTAGCCCTATTTTCGTCTTTCTGAGGAACCTCCATGCCGTTTTTCGGAGCGGCTGCACCAGCTTACATTCCCATCAAGAGTGTAGGAGGGTTCCCCTTTCTCCACATCCTCAACAGGATCTGTCATTTCCTGACTTCTTAATTTTAGCCATTCTGACTGGTGTGCGGTGGTATCTTACTGTGGTTTTGATTTGTATTTCCGTGATGCCGAGGGATGTGGAGCACCTTTTCATGTGTCTGTTGGCCATCCGGATGTATTCTTTGCAGAAATGTCTGTTCACGTCCTCTGCCCGTTACTTGATTGGATTATTTGTTCTTTGGGTGTTGAGTTTGATAAGTTCTTCACAGATTTTGGGTACTGGTCCTTCCTCTGATATGTCGTTTGCAAATGTCTTCTCCCATTCTGTCAGTTGTCTTTTGGTTTTGTTGACTGTCTCCTTTGCTGTGCAAAAGCTTTTGATCTTGATGAAGTCCCAATAGTTCATTTCTGCTCTTGCTTCCCTTGTCTTTGGCGATGTTTCTAGGAAGAAGTTGCTGCCTCTGAGGTCAAGGAGATTGCTGTCTATGTTCTCCTCAAGGGTTTTAATGGATCCCTTTCTCACATTGAGGTCTTTCATCCATTTGGAGTCTGTGTCTGTGTGTGGTATAAGGAAATGGTCCAGTTTCATTCTTCTGCATGTGGCTGCTTACCAATTTGCCCAACACCGTTTGTTGAAGAGACCACCTTTTTTACGTTGGTCATTCTTTCCTGCTTTGTCGGAGATGAGTTGACCATAAAGCTGAGCATCCATTTCTGGGCACTCTGTTCTGTTCCATTGATCTATGTGTTTGTATTTGTGCCAGTACCATACTATCTTGATGATGACAGCTTTGTAATGGAGCTTGAAGTCTGGAATTGTGATGCCACCAACTTTGGCTTTTTTGTTCAACATTCCTCTGGCTTTTCGAGGTCTTCTCTGGTTCCATATAAATTTTAGGATTATTTAATTCCATTTCTTTGAAAACAGTTGATGGTATTTTGATAGGGTTTGCATTAAACGTGTAGATTGCTTCAGGTAGCATAGACATTTTCACCATATTTGTTCTTCCAATCCATGAGCATGGAACATTTTCCCATTTCTTTGTGTCTCCCTCAGTTTCCTTCCTGAGTACTTGACCATTTTCTGAGCAGAGGTTCTTTGACTCTCTGGTTAGGTTTATTCCTAGGGATGTTAAGGTTTGGGGTGCAGTTGTACATGGGATTGACTCCTTAATTTCTCTTTCCTCTGTCTTGCTGTTGGTGAATAGAAATGCAACTGATCACATGGTTTCACTTATTTGTGGAGCATAACAACTAGCATGGAGGACAAGGGGAGATGGAGAGGAGAAGGGAGTTGAGGGAAATTGGAAGGGGAGGTGAACCATGAGAGACTATGGAGTCTGAAAAACAATCGGAGGGTTTGAAGGGCAGGGGGTGGGAGGTTGGGGGAACCAGGTGGTGGCTATTGGAGAGGGCATGGATTGCAAGGAACACTGGGTGTGGTGTAAAAACAACGAATACTGTTACGCTGAAAGTAAATTAAAAAAAAAAAAAAGAAATGCAACAATCGATTTCTGTGCATCGATTTTATACCCTGACACTTTACTGAATTCCCATAGAAGTTCTAGCGGATTGGGAGTGGAGTCTTTTGAGTTTTTTACATAAAGTGTCTTATCATCTGCAAAGAGTGATAGTTTGACTTCTTCCTTGCTGATTTGGGTGCCTCTAATTTCTTCTTGTTGTCTGATTGCAGAGGCTAGGACTTCTAGTACTATGTTGAATAGCAGTGGTGATAGCGGACAACCCTGCCGTGTTCCTGACCTTAGCCGAAAAGCTGTCAGTTTTTCTCCATTGAGAATGATATTGGCTGTGGCTTTTTCATGGATGGCTTTGATGATATTGCGGTGTGTGCCCTCTATCCCTGCACTTTGAAGAGTTTGATCAAGAAAGGATGCTGTACTTAGTCAAATGCTTTTTCGGTATCTACTGAGAGTATCCTATGGTTCTTACTCTCTCTCTCTCTCTCTTTTTTTTTTTTTTTTATTAATGCATTATATCACACCACTTGATTTGTGGACATGGAACCAACCTTGCAGCCTTGGAATCAATCCCATTTGGTCATGGTGAATAATCTTTTTAAGGCAGTGTTGGATCCTATGGGCTAGTATTTTGGTGAGAATGTTCACATCTGTGTTCATCAAGGATATTGGTCTGAAATCTTCGCCTGCTTTTGGGATCAAGCTGACGCTGACCCCATGATGTGAGTTTGGCAGTTTTCCTTCCGTTTCTATGTTTTGGAACACTTTCAGGATTATAGGAGTGAATTCCTCTTTAAATGTTTGGTAGAATTCCCCAGGGAAGCCGTCTGGTCCCGGGCTCTTGTTGGGAGATTTTTGAAGACTGCTTCAGTCTCCTTACTGGTTATGGGTCTGTTCAGGTTGTCTATTTCTTCCTGGTTCCGATTTGGTAGTTTATACGTCTCTGTCTCTAGGCATGCAACCGTTTCTTCCAGACTGTCAAATTTGCTGGCGTATTGTTGCTCATAATATGTTCTTATAATTGTATTTCTTGGTATTTCTTTGGTGTTGCTTGTGATCTCTCCTCTTTCAGTCATGATTTTATTTATTTGGGTCCCTGCTCTTTTCTTTTTGATAAGCCTGGCCAGGGGTTTATCAATTTTATTAATTCTTTCAAAGAACCAGCTCCTAGTTTCATCGATTTGTTCTACTGTTCTTTTTGTTTCTATTTCATTGATTTCTGCTCTGATAGTTACGATTTCTCTTCTCCTTCTGGGTTTAGCCTTTCTTTGCCATTCTTTCTCCAGCTCCTTAGGTGTAGGGTTTGGTTGTGTATTTGAGACCTTTGTTGTTTCTTGAGAGAGGCTTGTATCACTATGTATTTTCCTCTCAGGGCTGCCTTTGCTGTGTCCCACCGATCTTGAACAGTTGTGTTTTCATTATCATCTGTTTCTATGAATTTTTTCAATTCTTCTTTAGTGTCCTGGTGAGCCGAACTGGGCCAAGTGGGGCCACGTGAAGCCCAGCTGGTGGAACGAGCTGGTCGGGTGGAGCCCCGGCGGGCCGCGCCGAGCCGAGTGGCGGGGCAACGTGGATGCACGGAGCCAAGCGGCTGGGAGCCACGACTGTGGCCGAGTGTGTCCATGGCTGGTGGAGGCGGGGGGTGTGTGCAGAGGTGAGGCTGCTCCGCAAGTCCTGTCGCGCGTCACCGCTGGACCCCTCCTTTCTAGGACCAGCGGGAAAGCCGCACGCTCGTGTTTCCTGAGCCTGTGAAGTAGCTTTCAGAGAGACTCTCTTCCTTTGGTGGCCTCAGTTTCCCCATTTGTAAAATTGGGGCCATGGAAGGATGCCGTAGACTCCGGTGTGTGCAGCCTTTCTTCAGGCCTCCCCCTCAGGGGGTGATACTGACTTTTCCTATTTTCTAGTGGCACCGAATGTTGCCTCTGTCGTTGGGGTGCGTCCTGGGCAAGGTCACACGAAAGAGTGTTTTTCTGAAGCTGTAACTGTCCCTCACGCTGTTTAGAGAACATTTCCCAGGCGTGCGGGGGATGCTGTAACCTGGCGGTCCATCAGGGGTGTGTGTGACCCCCCTGACACACCCCTCAGCCTTGCCTGGTCCCAAAGTATTTGCCTGAAACTGGCAGGAAGGAGATTTCGGGGGCATGAGTAGTGATGGGAAGAACGCCTTGTCCCTTAGCGGGACCAACTCACTGACGCTCCTTGTTTCATCTGTGAGGTTTCAGGACAATGATGTATGCCCATAGAGCTGGTGAGAAGTTGGGGGCGTGTCCCTTAGTCTCTAAAAAGGTGCTTTAGGGATGGATGGGGTAGGGGATCCACACTTTGACAGTATTATCATGTCGCCTTTATATTGTAAAGTATGCCCCTTTTATTTTTGGATAAAAACGATCCTGTGCCAGGCACGGTTCTAGGCAGTCTGGATAGAGATGTGAGCAATACAGCCAGCAATCCCCGCTTATATTCTGATAGAAGGCAGATATTCTTTCCTGTGATCTGGCGGAACAATTGAGACTGCAAACGTAGTCTTGCACATGCTGACTAAATCAGCGCTGATGCCTTCTCGAAACCCCTGCTTAGACGCCTACAGCTGAGTTGTTCTAAAACGCACATCTGATGACATTACTGAGGTGCTCACCGCCCCCTGCCCTCAGTGCCTGTGAGATAAGGCTTCGGGCCAGCTCCTCCAGTTGCATCCCCCTTCCGTCCCTAAGCTTTCAGGGACACCTGGCTACTCACCCCTCCCAGAGTAGTTCAAGACCTCCACACCTCTCTGCTCTGTGTATTTGATTCCTTGTTTCTACATGCTGATCTCAGTACTAGACACGAGATGGCGCCAAAACGGTACTCCAAAAGCTTTCTCTAGCAGCCACTGAGTTCTGGCTACCTGTAAGTTGCACATGGGAAGAAGCCATATGGTATTTGTCTTCCTGTGACTGACTTGTTTCACCGAGCATGAGCCACTCTAGCTCCATCCACATCACTGCAGATGGCAGGATTTCAGCCCCTATGGTAGCTGAGTAATATTCCATTGTATGTGTGTGCCAATTGCCAGTTTTCTGTACAGCCATACAGAGAACAAGCAAAAGGAACAAATTCACAGTGCTTTCACAGGATGAGGAGAGTCTTGATGGTGCCACCCCAGAGACAGACATTACAGGGTAGGAGAATTACAGGTCAAGTCTTCCTGAACTGAGATGTCGAAACTGGAAGCCAGGATTATCAGTTTATTTCCAAAAGTCCTCCAAAAAAGGGACAAAGTCCCCAAACCAGGATATCCTGTGGGGTTTTTATGGGTTGGTATGATTGGGATAACGGACCGGGTGAAGCCCGGGAGAATGGTGAGAAGGGACAGTACCATCGGCCTGGATGGAACTGAGAGTTTGGGAGCTGAGGATGAAGGTCTGTGTTGTGGTCTTTGAGGAGTGACCTTCAAAGGGGTGGGGTATCCAGGCTGGGGTTTGATGGGTGTGGAGGGAAAAGCCTGTTCCTGGCAAATACAGGGTGTAGAGATGAATGAGAAGAGATCTGAGAGTACAGACTGTATGTGTGGGGGGACAGGACAGGGAAGGCACACGCTCAGCCAGTGCAGCCTTGCCCACTGTCAGCCAAGCCTAAGTACACCCTGCTCAGTCGGTCACATCAGTAGTAAGACATTGAGCATCGCAGAATTAATTCATTCAACCACTAGAGCCCTAGCCCAGAACACCACCTTCCCATTAGCAGGCTGTAACTGGTCATGTATGGTTGGCCAGCCAAAGGGAAGCTGATTCGTGGCAGAGCCATCACATGACAGTTGGTGTGGAATGCCGTGGATTCAGAGTCAGTTGGGGGCTGAGCAGCCCAGCAGTCACTGAGGGTGGTCAGCTGGTCCTCGAAAGGCCCTGGGAGAGAAAGCTGACTGTGGGAAGAAGCTCGGGGAGGAGGGCCACAGTTGAACTTCCCTGGTCCTTCCAAGGGGCTTGGTTGGGAGGAAACCATCCTGTTTTTCTGTCAGAGATTGAATACAGAGTCGGGAGCATGAAGTAAGTTTCATAGAATCCTCTTGGCCCTGACACCTCCTTTAGGGTACCTACTCTCTCCCCCAGAAATTGTGGGGCAGGAGAAATTGAGAAAGTACAGAGTGCTCTTGGTTCAGAGGTCCGGGGCCTTTCCTCAGGGGCCTTGGGCAGGCCTCAGGTGTTTAGATCTCTCACCCAGGGACCAACCACATTCTTGTCTTGGATCCAACACTCATCATCATGACCACTTCTGGCAGATCACTTCATCTCTCTAAATTTCAATGCCCTGCACTCTAAAATATGGGCTAGGGCCCTTGCTTTGACCCCTCTCAACAGGGCTGATATGGAGATCACAGGCGTCCACAGTACCTATTCTCCACGAGACCTTAAGCAGCATTCCCATGTAAATGCTGGAGAGTAAGCTTTCACCCTCCCCTTTTGTGGAGCCATCCAAGCCCTCTCTGGAGTCATCCACTACGGGGCGTGTAGCTCATCCTCTAGGCATTCGATAGCGGAACACTTAGCAGAGGTATTGGGAAGCACCAGTCCTTTCCCTGAGGCTTTACTCCTGGTAAGGCCCTTTAGCCTCAGACCTGAACACTAATTTGTAGGCCACGCTAACAATTTTGTGTCCCAGAACAGGGAACTGAGGCACAGAGGGGTCTCTATAACTCTCTCAGGTATGTGTCACTGTTAAATTGTATGTGAACCTAGACCATCAGGTGTGGTCACTCTGCTGTGTTTCTATAGTGTCTGAGCTAAAGAAAGGGATCTGCCCACAAAGCCAGTCTGTTGGTTGTTTGAAAGGCACACCAAGTTGCAACATCTTCCTAAGTTCAACGTTGATTCAGGAGGCTCTGCTGGGCAGCTGGTGGGGAAAGGGAGGAGAAGATGGCACTCTGAATGATTACTAATTTCCCTATGGTCTTTTGTCAGCAAGATGCCAACAGTGCTCTCTATTATATACCTGTTCCCCGGGATCTTGTTTGGGGCGTGCTGGAAACACCCAGTGCAGAACATCAACTTCTGGCCCCTTCTGGCCGTTCGGGGAAGTTCACTGGTGGCCTCACAAGGGTAGACCCTACAGGTGGCCCAGGTTAAAGAACTCTGGACATTTCCTCATTTATTTGATCCAGAGTATTCTCTTTCATTGGTTCATGTCCCTAAAACAGAGCAATCAAAATGGTAGTGGACATTTTTTTCTGGGTTTTTAATTTTTCTTTTCTTTTCTTTTTTTTTTTTAGAATTGAGGATCTGTGCTCAATGTGGGACTTGAACTCATGACCGAGAGATGAAGAGGTGCACGCTCCAGTGACTGAACCAACCAGGTGCTCCATTTTTGTACTAATTCAAGCATACAAATATTTATTTTGTTTTATTTTATTTTTTGTTAATATATAATGTATTATTAGCCCGAGGGGTACGGGTTTATGAATCGCTGGGTTTACACACGTCACAGCACTCACTATAGCACATACCCTCCCCAATGTCCATAACACAGCCACTCTGTCTGCCCCCTTCCCCCAGGAACCCTCAGTTTTTGGTGTGTGATTAAGTGTCTCTTATGGTTTGTCTCCCTCCCGAGGCGTTTCATTTTTCCTTCCCTACCACCCAAACCCCCAATGTTGCCTCTCAAATTCTTCCTGTCACGGAGATCATATGATAGTTGTCTTTCTCTGATTGACTTCTTTCACTCAGCATAATACCCTCTAGGTCCATCTATGTCATTGCAAATGGCAAGATTTCATTTCTTTTGATGGCTGCATTCTACGTCTACTTTATCCATTCATCTGTTGATGGACATCTACAGATGTTGATGGGATTCTTTCCATAGCTTGGCTATTGTGGACATGGCTGTGATAAACATTCAGGTGTATGTGCCCCTTCGGATCACTACATTTGTATGCTTAGGGGAAATACCCAGTAGCGGGATTGCTGGGTCATAGGGTAGCCCTATTTTCGTCTTTCTGAGGAACCTCCATGCCGTTTTTCGGAGCGGCTGCACCAGCTTACATTCCCATCAAGAGTGTAGGAGGGTTCCCCTTTCTCCGCATCCTCAACAGGATCTGTCGTTTCCTGACTTCTTAATTTTAGCCATTCTGACTGGTGTGCGGTGGTATCTTACTGTGGTTTTGATTTGTATTTCCGTGATGCCGAGGGATGTGGAGCACCTTTTCATGTGTCTGTTGGCCATCCGGATGTATTCTTTGCAGAAATGTCTGTTCACGTCCTCTGCCCGTTACTTGATTGGATTATTTGTTCTTTGGGTGTTGAGTTTGATAAGTTCTTCACAGATTTTGGGTACTGGTCCTTCCTCTGATATGTCGTTTGCAAATGTCTTCTCCCATTCTGTCAGTTGTCTTTTGGTTTTGTTGACTGTCTCCTTTGCTGTGCAAAAGCTTTTGATCTTGATGAAGTCCCAATAGTTCATTTCTGCTCTTGCTTCCCTTGTCTTTGGCGATGTTTCTAGGAAGAAGTTGCTGCCTCTGAGGTCAAGGAGATTGCTGTCTATGTTCTCCTCAAGGGTTTTAATGGATCCCTTTCTCACATTGAGGTCTTTCATCCATTTGGAGTCTGTGTCTGTGTGTGGTATAAGGAAATGGTCCAGTTTCATTCTTCTGCATGTGGCTGCTTACCAATTTGCCCAACACCGTTTGTTGAAGAGACCACCTTTTTTACGTTGGTCATTCTTTCCTGCTTTGTCGGAGATGAGTTGACCATAAAGCTGAGCATCCATTTCTGGGCACTCTGTTCTGTTCCATTGATCTATGTGTTTGTATTTGTGCCAGTACCATACTATCTTGATGATGACAGCTTTGTAATGGAGCTTGAAGTCTGGAATTGTGATGCCACCAACTTTGGCTTTTTTGTTCAACATTCCTCTGGCTTTTCGAGGTCTTCTCTGGTTCCATATAAATTTTAGGATTATTTAATTCCATTTCTTTGAAAACAGTTGATGGTATTTTGATAGGGTTTGCATTAAACGTGTAGATTGCTTCAGGTAGCATAGACATTTTCACCATATTTGTTCTTCCAATCCATGAGCATGGAACATTTTCCCATTTCTTTGTGTCTCCCTCAGTTTCCTTCCTGAGTACTTGACCATTTTCTGAGCAGAGGTTCTTTGACTCTCTGGTTAGGTTTATTCCTAGGGATGTTAAGGTTTGGGGTGCAGTTGTACATGGGATTGACTCCTTAATTTCTCTTTCCTCTGTCTTGCTGTTGGTGAATAGAAATGCAACTGATCACATGGTTTCACTTATTTGTGGAGCATAACAAATAGCATGGAGGACAAGGGGAGATGGAGAGGAGAAGGGAGTTGAGGGAAATTGGAAGGGGAGGTGAACCATGAGAGACTATGGAGTCTGAAAAACAATCGGAGGGTTTGAAGGGCAGGGGGTGGGAGGTTGGGGGAACCAGGTGGTGGCTATTGGAGAGGGCATGGATTGCAAGGAACACTGGGTGTGGTGTAAAAACAACGAATACTGTTACGCTGAAAGTAAATTAAAAAAAAAAAAAGAAATGCAACAATCGATTTCTGTGCATCGATTTTATACCCTGACACTTTACTGAATTCCCATAGAAGTTCTAGCGGATTGGGAGTGGAGTCTTTTGAGTTTTTTACATAAAGTGTCTTATCATCTGCAAAGAGTGATAGTTTGACTTCTTCCTTGCTGATTTGGGTGCCTCTAATTTCTTCTTGTTGTCTGATTGCAGAGGCTAGGACTTCTAGTACTATGTTGAATAGCAGTGGTGATAGCGGACAACCCTGCCGTGTTCCTGACCTTAGCCGAAAAGCTGTCAGTTTTTCTCCATTGAGAATGATATTGGCTGTGGCTTTTTCATGGATGGCTTTGATGATATTGAGGTGTGTGCCCTCTATCCCTGCACTTTGAAGAGTTTGATCAAGAAAGGATGCTGTACTTAGTCAAATGCTTTTTCGGTATCTACTGAGAGTATCCTATGGTTCTTACTCTCTCTCTCTCTCTCTTTTTTTTTTTTTTTTATTAATGCATTATATCACACCACTTGATTTGTGGACATGGAACCAACCTTGCAGCCTTGGAATCAATCCCATTTGGTCATGGTGAATAATCTTTTTAAGGCAGTGTTGGATCCTATGGGCTAGTATTTTGGTGAGAATGTTCACATCTGTGTTCATCAAGGATATTGGTCTGAAATCTTCGCCTGCTTTTGGGATCAAGCTGACGCTGACCCCATGATGTGAGTTTGGCAGTTTTCCTTCCGTTTCTATGTTTTGGAACACTTTCAGGATTATAGGAGTGAATTCCTCTTTAAATGTTTGGTAGAATTCCCCAGGGAAGCCGTCTGGTCCCGGGCTCTTGTTGGGAGATTTTTGAAGACTGCTTCAGTCTCCTTACTGGTTATGGGTCTGTTCAGGTTGTCTATTTCTTCCTGGTTCCGATTTGGTAGTTTATACGTCTCTGTCTCTAGGCATGCAACCGTTTCTTCCAGACTGTCAAATTTGCTGGCGTATTGTTGCTCATAATATGTTCTTATAATTGTATTTCTTGGTATTTCTTTGGTGTTGCTTGTGATCTCTCCTCTTTCAGTCATGATTTTATTTATTTGGGTCCCTGCTCTTTTCTTTTTGATAAGCCTGGCCAGGGGTTTATCAATTTTATTAATTCTTTCAAAGAACCAGCTCCTAGTTTCATCGATTTGTTCTACTGTTCTTTTTGTTTCTATTTCATTGATTTCTGCTCTGATAGTTACGATTTCTCTTCTCCTTCTGGGTTTAGCCTTTCTTTGCCATTCTTTCTCCAGCTCCTTAGGTGTAGGGTTTGGTTGTGTATTTGAGACCTTTGTTGTTTCTTGAGAGAGGCTTGTATCACTATGTATTTTCCTCTCAGGGCTGCCTTTGCTGTGTCCCACCGATCTTGAACAGTTGTGTTTTCATTATCATCTGTTTCTATGAATTTTTTCAATTCTTCTTTAGTGTCCTGGTGAGCCGAACTGGGCCAAGTGGGGCCACGTGAAGCCCAGCTGGTGGAACGAGCTGGTCGGGTGGAGCCCCGGCGGGCCGCGCCGAGCCGAGTGGCGGGGCAACGTGGATGCACGGAGCCAAGCGGCTGGGAGCCACGACTGTGGCCGAGTGTGTCCATGGCTGGTGGAGGCGGGGGGTGTGTGCAGAGGTGAGGCTGCTCCGCAAGTCCTGTCGCGCGTCACCGCTGGACCCCTCCTTTCTAGGACCAGCGGGAAAGCCGCACGCTCGTGTTTCCTGAGCCTGTGAAGTAGCTTTCAGAGAGACTCTCTTCCTTTGGTGGCCTCAGTTTCCCCATTTGTAAAATTGGGGCCATGGAAGGATGCCGTAGACTCCGGTGTGTGCAGCCTTTCTTCAGGCCTCCCCCTCAGGGGGTGATACTGACTTTTCCTATTTTCTAGTGGCACCGAATGTTGCCTCTGTCGTTGGGGTGCGTCCTGGGCAAGGTCACACGAAAGAGTGTTTTTCTGAAGCTGTAACTGTCCCTCACGCTGTTTAGAGAACATTTCCCAGGCGTGCGGGGGATGCTGTAACCTGGCGGTCCATCAGGGGTGTGTGTGACCCCCCTGACACACCCCTCAGCCTTGCCTGGTCCCAAAGTATTTGCCTGAAACTGGCAGGAAGGAGATTTCGGGGGCATGAGTAGTGATGGGAAGAACGCCTTGTCCCTTAGCGGGACCAACTCACTGACGCTCCTTGTTTCATCTGTGAGGTTTCAGGACAATGATGTATGCCCATAGAGCTGGTGAGAAGTTGGGGGCGTGTCCCTTAGTCTCTAAAAAGGTGCTTTAGGGATGGATGGGGTAGGGGATCCACACTTTGACAGTATTATCATGTCGCCTTTATATTGTAAAGTATGCCCCTTTTATTTTTGGATAAAAACGATCCTGTGCCAGGCACGGTTCTAGGCAGTCTGGATAGAGATGTGAGCAATACAGCCAGCAATCCCCGCTTATATTCTGATAGAAGGCAGATATTCTTTCCTGTGATCTGGCGGAACAATTGAGACTGCAAACGTAGTCTTGCACATGCTGACTAAATCAGCGCTGATGCCTTCTCGAAACCCCTGCTTAGACGCCTACAGCTGAGTTGTTCTAAAACGCACATCTGATGACATTACTGAGGTGCTCACCGCCCCCTGCCCTCAGTGCCTGTGAGATAAGGCTTCGGGCCAGCTCCTCCAGTTGCATCCCCCTTCCGTCCCTAAGCTTTCAGGGACACCTGGCTACTCACCCCTCCCAGAGTAGTTCAAGACCTCCACACCTCTCTGCTCTGTGTATTTGATTCCTTGTTTCTACATGCTGATCTCAGTACTAGACACGAGATGGCGCCAAAACGGTACTCCAAAAGCTTTCTCTAGCAGCCACTGAGTTCTGGCTACCTGTAAGTTGCACATGGGAAGAAGCCATATGGTATTTGTCTTCCTGTGACTGACTTGTTTCACCGAGCATGAGCCACTCTAGCTCCATCCACATCACTGCAGATGGCAGGATTTCAGCCCCTATGGTAGCTGAGTAATATTCCATTGTATGTGTGTGCCAATTGCCAGTTTTCTGTACAGCCATACAGAGAACAAGCAAAAGGAACAAATTCACAGTGCTTTCACAGGATGAGGAGAGTCTTGATGGTGCCACCCCAGAGACAGACATTACAGGGTAGGAGAATTACAGGTCAAGTCTTCCTGAACTGAGATGTCGAAACTGGAAGCCAGGATTATCAGTTTATTTCCAAAAGTCCTCCAAAAAAGGGACAAAGTCCCCAAACCAGGATATCCTGTGGGGTTTTTATGGGTTGGTATGATTGGGATAACGGACCGGGTGAAGCCCGGGAGAATGGTGAGAAGGGACAGTACCATCGGCCTGGATGGAACTGAGAGTTTGGGAGCTGAGGATGAAGGTCTGTGTTGTGGTCTTTGAGGAGTGACCTTCAAAGGGGTGGGGTATCCAGGCTGGGGTTTGATGGGTGTGGAGGGAAAAGCCTGTTCCTGGCAAATACAGGGTGTAGAGATGAATGAGAAGAGATCTGAGAGTACAGACTGTATGTGTGGGGGGACAGGACAGGGAAGGCACACGCTCAGCCAGTGCAGCCTTGCCCACTGTCAGCCAAGCCTAAGTACACCCTGCTCAGTCGGTCACATCAGTAGTAAGACATTGAGCATCGCAGAATTAATTCATTCAACCACTAGAGCCCTAGCCCAGAACACCACCTTCCCATTAGCAGGCTGTAACTGGTCATGTATGGTTGGCCAGCCAAAGGGAAGCTGATTCGTGGCAGAGCCATCACATGACAGTTGGTGTGGAATGCCGTGGATTCAGAGTCAGTTGGGGGCTGAGCAGCCCAGCAGTCACTGAGGGTGGTCAGCTGGTCCTCGAAAGGCCCTGGGAGAGAAAGCTGACTGTGGGAAGAAGCTCGGGGAGGAGGGCCACAGTTGAACTTCCCTGGTCCTTCCAAGGGGCTTGGTTGGGAGGAAACCATCCTGTTTTTCTGTCAGAGATTGAATACAGAGTCGGGAGCATGAAGTAAGTTTCATAGAATCCTCTTGGCCCTGACACCTCCTTTAGGGTACCTACTCTCTCCCCCAGAAATTGTGGGGCAGGAGAAATTGAGAAAGTACAGAGTGCTCTTGGTTCAGAGGTCCGGGGCCTTTCCTCAGGGGCCTTGGGCAGGCCTCAGGTGTTTAGATCTCTCACCCAGGGACCAACCACATTCTTGTCTTGGATCCAACACTCATCATCATGACCACTTCTGGCAGATCACTTCATCTCTCTAAATTTCAATGCCCTGCACTCTAAAATATGGGCTAGGGCCCTTGCTTTGACCCCTCTCAACAGGGCTGATATGGAGATCACAGGCGTCCACAGTACCTATTCTCCACGAGACCTTAAGCAGCATTCCCATGTAAATGCTGGAGAGTAAGCTTTCACCCTCCCCTTTTGTGGAGCCATCCAAGCCCTCTCTGGAGTCATCCACTACGGGGCGTGTAGCTCATCCTCTAGGCATTCGATAGCGGAACACTTAGCAGAGGTATTGGGAAGCACCAGTCCTTTCCCTGAGGCTTTACTCCTGGTAAGGCCCTTTAGCCTCAGACCTGAACACTAATTTGTAGGCCACGCTAACAATTTTGTGTCCCAGAACAGGGAACTGAGGCACAGAGGGGTCTCTATAACTCTCTCAGGTATGTGTCACTGTTAAATTGTATGTGAACCTAGACCATCAGGTGTGGTCACTCTGCTGTGTTTCTATAGTGTCTGAGCTAAAGAAAGGGATCTGCCCACAAAGCCAGTCTGTTGGTTGTTTGAAAGGCACACCAAGTTGCAACATCTTCCTAAGTTCAACGTTGATTCAGGAGGCTCTGCTGGGCAGCTGGTGGGGAAAGGGAGGAGAAGATGGCACTCTGAATGATTACTAATTTCCCTATGGTCTTTTGTCAGCAAGATGCCAACAGTGCTCTCTATTATATACCTGTTCCCCGGGATCTTGTTTGGGGCGTGCTGGAAACACCCAGTGCAGAACATCAACTTCTGGCCCCTTCTGGCCGTTCGGGGAAGTTCACTGGTGGCCTCACAAGGGTAGACCCTACAGGTGGCCCAGGTTAAAGAACTCTGGACATTTCCTCATTTATTTGATCCAGAGTATTCTCTTTCATTGGTTCATGTCCCTAAAACAGAGCAATCAAAATGGTAGTGGACATTTTTTTCTGGGTTTTTAATTTTTCTTTTCTTTTCTTTTTTTTTTTTTAGAATTGAGGATCTGTGCTCAATGTGGGACTTGAACTCATGACCGAGAGATGAAGAGGTGCACGCTCCAGTGACTGAACCAACCAGGTGCTCCATTTTTGTACTAATTCAAGCATACAAATATTTATTTTGTTTTATTTTATTTTTTGTTAATATATAATGTATTATTAGCCCGAGGGGTACGGGTTTATGAATCGCTGGGTTTACACACGTCACAGCACTCACTATAGCACATACCCTCCCCAATGTCCATAACACAGCCACTCTGTCTGCCCCCTTCCCCCAGGAACCCTCAGTTTTTGGTGTGTGATTAAGTGTCTCTTATGGTTTGTCTCCCTCCCGAGGCGTTTCATTTTTCCTTCCCTACCACCCAAACCCCCAATGTTGCCTCTCAAATTCTTCCTGTCACGGAGATCATATGATAGTTGTCTTTCTCTGATTGACTTCTTTCACTCAGCATAATACCCTCTAGGTCCATCTATGTCATTGCAAATGGCAAGATTTCATTTCTTTTGATGGCTGCATTCTACGTCTACTTTATCCATTCATCTGTTGATGGACATCTACAGATGTTGATGGGATTCTTTCCATAGCTTGGCTATTGTGGACATGGCTGTGATAAACATTCAGGTGTATGTGCCCCTTCGGATCACTACATTTGTATGCTTAGGGGAAATACCCAGTAGCGGGATTGCTGGGTCATAGGGTAGCCCTATTTTCGTCTTTCTGAGGAACCTCCATGCCGTTTTTCGGAGCGGCTGCACCAGCTTACATTCCCATCAAGAGTGTAGGAGGGTTCCCCTTTCTCCGCATCCTCAACAGGATCTGTCGTTTCCTGACTTCTTAATTTTAGCCATTCTGACTGGTGTGCGGTGGTATCTTACTGTGGTTTTGATTTGTATTTCCGTGATGCCGAGGGATGTGGAGCACCTTTTCATGTGTCTGTTGGCCATCCGGATGTATTCTTTGCAGAAATGTCTGTTCACGTCCTCTGCCCGTTACTTGATTGGATTATTTGTTCTTTGGGTGTTGAGTTTGATAAGTTCTTCACAGATTTTGGGTACTGGTCCTTCCTCTGATATGTCGTTTGCAAATGTCTTCTCCCATTCTGTCAGTTGTCTTTTGGTTTTGTTGACTGTCTCCTTTGCTGTGCAAAAGCTTTTGATCTTGATGAAGTCCCAATAGTTCATTTCTGCTCTTGCTTCCCTTGTCTTTGGCGATGTTTCTAGGAAGAAGTTGCTGCCTCTGAGGTCAAGGAGATTGCTGTCTATGTTCTCCTCAAGGGTTTTAATGGATCCCTTTCTCACATTGAGGTCTTTCATCCATTTGGAGTCTGTGTCTGTGTGTGGTATAAGGAAATGGTCCAGTTTCATTCTTCTGCATGTGGCTGCTTACCAATTTGCCCAACACCGTTTGTTGAAGAGACCACCTTTTTTACGTTGGTCATTCTTTCCTGCTTTGTCGGAGATGAGTTGACCATAAAGCTGAGCATCCATTTCTGGGCACTCTGTTCTGTTCCATTGATCTATGTGTTTGTATTTGTGCCAGTACCATACTATCTTGATGATGACAGCTTTGTAATGGAGCTTGAAGTCTGGAATTGTGATGCCACCAACTTTGGCTTTTTTGTTCAACATTCCTCTGGCTTTTCGAGGTCTTCTCTGGTTCCATATAAATTTTAGGATTATTTAATTCCATTTCTTTGAAAACAGTTGATGGTATTTTGATAGGGTTTGCATTAAACGTGTAGATTGCTTCAGGTAGCATAGACATTTTCACCATATTTGTTCTTCCAATCCATGAGCATGGAACATTTTCCCATTTCTTTGTGTCTCCCCTCAGTTTCCTTCCTGAGTACTTGACCATTTTCTGAGCAGAGGTTCTTTGACTCTCTGGTTAGGTTTATTCCTAGGGATGTTAAGGTTTGGGGTGCAGTTGTACATGGGATTGACTCCTTAATTTCTCTTTCCTCTGTCTTGCTGTTGGTGAATAGAAATGCAACTGATCACATGGTTTCACTTATTTGTGGAGCATAACAAATAGCATGGAGGACAAGGGGAGATGGAGAGGAGAAGGGAGTTGAGGGAAATTGGAAGGGGAGGTGAACCATGAGAGACTATGGAGTCTGAAAAACAATCGGAGGGTTTGAAGGGCAGGGGGTGGGAGGTTGGGGGAACCAGGTGGTGGCTATTGGAGAGGGCATGGATTGCAAGGAACACTGGGTGTGGTGTAAAAACAACGAATACTGTTACGCTGAAAGTAAATTAAAAAAAAAAAAAAGAAATGCAACAATCGATTTCTGTGCATCGATTTTATACCCTGACACTTTACTGAATTCCCATAGAAGTTCTAGCGAATTGGGAGTGGAGTCTTTTGAGTTTTTTACATAAAGTGTCTTATCATCTGCAAAGAGTGATAGTTTGACTTCTTCCTTGCTGATTTGGGTGCCTCTAATTTCTTCTTGTTGTCTGATTGCAGAGGCTAGGACTTCTAGTACTATGTTGAATAGCAGTGGTGATAGCGGACAACCCTGCCGTGTTCCTGACCTTAGCCGAAAAGCTGTCAGTTTTTCTCCATTGAGAATGATATTGGCTGTGGCTTTTTCATGGATGGCTTTGATGATATTGCGGTGTGTGCCCTCTATCCCTGCACTTTGAAGAGTTTGATCAAGAAAGGATGCTGTACTTAGTCAAATGCTTTTTCGGTATCTACTGAGAGTATCCTATGGTTCTTACTCTCTCTCTCTCTCTCTTTTTTTTTTTTTTTATTAATGCATTATATCACACCACTTGATTTGTGGACATGGAACCAACCTTGCAGCCTTGGAATCAATCCCATTTGGTCATGGTGAATAATCTTTTTAAGGCAGTGTTGGATCCTATGGGCTAGTATTTTGGTGAGAATGTTCACATCTGTGTTCATCAAGGATATTGGTCTGAAATCTTCGCCTGCTTTTGGGATCAAGCTGACGCTGACCCCATGATGTGAGTTTGGCAGTTTTCCTTCCGTTTCTATGTTTTGGAACACTTTCAGGATTATAGGAGTGAATTCCTCTTTAAATGTTTGGTAGAATTCCCCAGGGAAGCCGTCTGGTCCCGGGCTCTTGTTGGGAGATTTTTGAAGACTGCTTCAGTCTCCTTACTGGTTATGGGTCTGTTCAGGTTGTCTATTTCTTCCTGGTTCCGATTTGGTAGTTTATACGTCTCTGTCTCTAGGCATGCAACCGTTTCTTCCAGACTGTCAAATTTGCTGGCGTATTGTTGCTCATAATATGTTCTTATAATTGTATTTCTTGGTATTTCTTTGGTGTTGCTTGTGATCTCTCCTCTTTCAGTCATGATTTTATTTATTTGGGTCCCTGCTCTTTTCTTTTTGATAAGCCTGGCCAGGGGTTTATCAATTTTATTAATTCTTTCAAAGAACCAGCTCCTAGTTTCATCGATTTGTTCTACTGTTCTTTTTGTTTCTATTTCATTGATTTCTGCTCTGATAGTTACGATTTCTCTTCTCCTTCTGGGTTTAGCCTTTCTTTGCCATTCTTTCTCCAGCTCCTTAGGTGTAGGGTTTGGTTGTGTATTTGAGACCTTTGTTGTTTCTTGAGAGAGGCTTGTATCACTATGTATTTTCCTCTCAGGGCTGCCTTTGCTGTGTCCCACCGATCTTGAACAGTTGTGTTTTC